>NW_025952745.1:0-25000 GCF_023119035.1 Salvia hispanica | reverse complement strand
GGGAATATTATTGCTTTAAGATGATATTGTAGAAAGGTTGATAATACTAATTTAGAGTGTAATATTATTGTTTTTTTTTGTTTTTTTTTATTTTTTTTTATTTTTGAGGTACTTGAGGAGAAGCAAAGAGCACAACAATGCCTTATTCCATATATAGTAGGCTTCTGATTTTGACATGGGATTGTGAGAGCTTTGAAGATGTGATGAGTGGATTCTTAGAAAGAAGTAAAAGACGTGCAGATGATGTATCTACCTGCACCACCTTTCCTACTCCATTCCTAATCCACCTCTCAAAACTTAATAAAGTCCACTGCTCAAATTTGGCTCCAGCAGTTTTTCCACATGTCTTAGTTTCAGATTCATTTCTATAAATATTTAATGCCTCCCTCCCATAGTAATATACATTTTTGATTAATTATAAGTTTTAATGTATAATTAATAAAATAATAGAGAAGTTGGAAGAAAAAACTACTAGTGGAGAATAAGTCTCATTAATGCACTATTTTTTAGTACTATAAATACCTGCAAGTATACAGAGTAGGAATAGTATAGCTAAAGGTCAGTATCAGATATCCAACACGGGGAAGGCAAATACAAACTGTCTATCTTCTACTAAGACTCAATTACTATCTGGAGAAACGAAAATTTTTGAAAAACTTTTGAAAACTAAAAACAATTGAAAGCAATTAACAACTAGAAGCAAATAAATCATAGACATAAACGATAGAGATAAGGGAATCCCAAGAATGTCGTTCACAGTTATGACTATACAAATTCCAAACTACAATACCCTGGCACAGTTATTACTTTGATAGGACGAGTCGCCTAGCTTATGCTCATGCGATGCAAACTTGATTACAAGATTAAGGTTATCAATCCTAACACGTAACTCCATAAGCTCCTAAGACCCTTGAAAAGTCCTCACTCTCAATTAACAGTGCCGTTTTAAGGAAGCTAACTGTAGTGTCTACTAAGTGGATATAACTCGCTAGAACTCTCTCACAGTTATGAAGCAAGTTATATTAAATCAGACAAGATTGTGTCACTCAATCATACAGCATTAAGATTAACTTAGGTAAGAAACAAAGTAAAAACAAAGCGGATATTAAATAGAAAACTGGAATTGTATAACCAAAGTCGTTATTAACACATCCCTAGAATCCTATGAGTTTAGTTACACATAATGGAATAAGCTAAACATATGGATTAAAGGGAAGACAATTTGAACATTAAACTAAAGCAAATAAAACTCGTAGGTTGAATCCTTGTCGTTCTTGATGTTCTTGAAATCCTTCTTCAACTCCTTGCATAATTGAAGTAATCTAGCTTTTGATCTCTAAGAATTTATGTTGCAAAAAGAAGCTCTCCAATTGATGAAGCTTGAAGTCTTATTTATAGGGGAAAGTCAATCCTCATTGTAGAAGGAAAAAATCTTCAAAATATGGCAAATCTTGGAGAAGATCTAGTGCAAATCGGATTCTCCGCCTTTCTCAAACGGACCGCCGCACTTTGGCCGGCGGTAGCCGCGTTGGAGTCCAGAGACTCTGTCCTTTCGGCAGCGGACCACCAGGCGAGACTTGTTTCCAAGCGTGAATTTCCGAGGCGGGCCGCTGCATAGCTCTGACCGCAAGGCGCCGGCGGTCGCCGGTCGCCGTCTGACTCCAGATTTCCAGACTTTGCGTTTTGGCTCCCTTTTTCGGCTCAACTATGCATTCATTTTTCTCAAAAACACGTCAAAATACCAAAATGGACAAAATATGCAAATAATGGACGTGTAGAGTGACTTTGACATAAAAAACGGACTAAATAATGACCTTAAAATAGTGCAAAATCCGAGCATATCACTCGTCTCAAACTAAAAAAGAAAAAGTAGAAAAAGTGAATATTCTTGTGGGACGAAAGAAATATTAAATTATGATATTTATATTGTAATTTATCTTAAATTGTTACTTGTTCCGTCCAAACATATGTCATCAGTCCCATTATAAGTGAAAACCTGTGACTATAATTACCGTATATAGTAAGTACTAATTAATTACTAACAACATATCAACATGAAGAGAAAATGCTTCCTAATGGAGTAACTAAAAATGTGCATTTTCTCTCAGGGATGCACTTCAAAAATATCACATTTTGAAAAAATAACATCCTATCATTTTCGTCCACCCAATCTATGAAATTGATGGCCATGATTATGCCACATCACCCGTCCAAATAATTGGTATATGTATTTTAGTCAGTTTCTTGCTCTTCCTAAATTTACGCCCTTCACGTTTTATGATAACCCAATTCCTAATTATGTGGTGAACAGAATATTGGATTCTCAATATATGATTTCTTCCATTATTATTGGATTTTAATATTTTATTTCGTCTCTAAATTTACGTCTTTCATGTTTTATGACATGATAAGTTAATTTATATTAGCATTGTAGTTGTATCTATCTTGGTTTCTTGTCGACAATGCAACATTCTTAATAAATAATGCAAAATATTGTTTCATACTCTTTCCGTCCGTGATTAAATGTCTTATATTTGACCGACACGAGTTTTAAGAAATTATTTGACTTTATAAAATAAAGTGGATATAAAAAGTTAATGGAATGTGAGGCCTACTTTTATATATTGGTGTTATAATAAAATGTGAGGGAATTAAGTTATCGAATGTATGGCCCTTCACAATGTTGCATCGCGTTTTGAAGTGCGTTGCAGTGATTGCGATAAGGCATTTCTTGTGTAATATATTTTCATAATAAAAAACTTGCAGCACAAAAATCAAACGTTCGCAGCACAAAAAGTTAAAAATTGCATTGATAGTAACTGACATTGTAATACAAAAATGTAGGTCAATGAGAAATGCAACAGTTGTTCGAATCCCATCCCTCGGGCTCTATTCCTCTACTTCGAATTAAGTTCAGCAGTTAGACCACTAAAATATTCTGAAGAACTCCTGAAATGAAGTGATTTTATTTCCTTTTCAATAGGCTGAACCTATCCAGCATCGGGATCAGTTGCCTCATCAGTTGGATTCTTTCCTTTTCGTCACTTGTTAATTGAAGTAAGCAAGATTATGAAGTAAGCAAAGTATCTCAATAACTAAGCACACTCTCGAATAGGATAAGCAAAAAATTCAACAAATTAAGCAATGTCCATAATAAGCAATAAAAAAACTTGGCGTACCCAGAATAAGCATAGTTTAGTACAAAATAAGCATTCTTTTGTACAAAATAAGCAAATTTTTACAATATAAGTGCGAAATTGAGCAAATTCTCAAACGAATGAAACAACAATAGATTAAATTAAGCATATTGTCCAACAAAGTAAGCAACATTTCAAATAACTAAAATATTTAGGAGAACTCCTGAAATGGAGTGATTTTATTTTCTTCTCAAAATGCTGCAACTGTTCAGCGTCGCTAGCAGCTGGATTCTTTCCTTTCTGTCGCTTGTGAACTAAAGGTGCACAAAAAAAAAATCGATTCAGAACAGGATAGGAGGCATTTTTTGGAAGTAAGCAAAGTATCTCAATACTTAAGCAACATTTCGAATAGCTTGAGCAAAATTTTAATAGCCAAATTAAGCAGAGGTAAGAACAAAGTAAGCAATCAACTATACAGAAAAAGCAACACTTCTAATAGCACCAACCAAAAAAATTCAATACACAAACCAGACAACAAAAAATAAGCACATTTAACAAGAAAATAAGCATCTTCTCGACCAGAATAAGCAAACTGTTCAACAAAGTAAACATTGTACAGAGGGAGCACATACCTAAATATGTATCAAATGTAAGCACAATTTAGCGCAAATAAGCAATTTTTGGTACCCAAAATGCAAGATTTCAAATATTACACAACAATAAGCACATTTTACACGAAATTAAGCAACATTCTGAAATGATTAAGCAAAAAATTTTAACAAACAAATATTATTCCAAAAAATATATATTTATCACGGAATAAAGCAACCACAAGAAGAATTAAGAAACAAAATCAATCGCAATAAGCAAATCGAAAACAACGCTATGCAAAAACACCAAAATTGTGGACATCTAAACACACACAAAAACGAAATTAAATAGATTAAGCAATTGAAATCAGCAAACATAACTTCACGAAATAAGAACCGGGACAATCAGAAAATTACCAATTCGCGACGATTCATCAACGTTAGGCTCTGTGGTGTTCGAAATCTCTCGTCTTTTGGAAATTTTTCGAATTGTTGGTCGGTTGATGGACGCGGTTTATGCTGTGTTGATGGAAGCGTTGGACTTTGCTGTTGCCGGAACTGTGGTGAGCGTCGGGATTGGGTTAGGGTTTTCAATTGGGAATGTGTTTTTGGAGTTGAAAGCGGCGGAATGAGAAGTTGATTCGATTGGAAAGAGACTGTAAAGATTTGAAGGAAGTTGAAGAGAGTGGAAAGATCGTGTGATTGAATGCTCCCTCAAATTTCGCTCATCAAATTAGAAGAGTGGATTAAATACATGACCTGACTACTTTACCCTTTAATGCAATGAAAATGCTAAAAAATGCAATCTCAGTTGATGAAATCACAATCCCACATCTATATATCTGACGATCCTTATCAGTAGGATATTATAAGTTAAGTGTATAGGGAGTGCAGTGCTCCCCTATACTGTCAGGGTCATTATATATGCTTATAGATTCTCCCGCCATTATTCTGTGTATGCAATGAATATTTTTCTATCCATTGACGTAAGTTGTACGTATAACAACAGAAATTTTTCCTTGTTGTTCATAATAGAAACTTTCCAATTTAGAAACTAAATCTAAAGTTCATTAAAATTAATTTCACTATTTTTTTAAACCTTATTTTACTTATTTTTTCTTTTTATTTCTTATTTTACTTTTGAGTGAAGAAGAGTTCAACAAAAATTAAAATTTTGCATTAAATATACATGGCCTCATCCGATTTTTTAGCCTCTTAAGGGTTCCTTTTTAAATAATCAGTGTCGAAATTTTGGAGTGTTTGTTTTTATGCAATTTTAAAAATAATTTATGAGACCTTAGAAGACAATTAATGATATCTTTATGTTTTAATAAATTTAAATACTCCTTAATTTTTCTGTTTTTTTAATATCGTTGTTATTATAAAAAAATGTACTACTACTTAATAATTTTGAAAAAGTCATTTACAGTAACTGCTTATTCAATCAAAAGAGGAGTAAATTTATGTATTTAAAAAAGTCTAACTTTTAGGGGCCAACCGCCAACATAACTTAACGGTTGGATGCCTTAAACACAGGAATTCCCATTCAAGAATAATATGGATCAATAAAATTGAAGAAGTTGGTAATGTTGAAAGATGAGAATATTGGGTTGATGAACCGGAGAGGAATTTCATAGAGAGATGGAGTTTCCCAATAAATCAAAAAGACTTAGCTTTGGCCTTTCTGTATCTGCAGAACTCTAGTATGCTTCTCTCTATACATCGCGGATGTGACTAGTGTGGCTCTACGATTTGTACTCATCATCTTCGTCTTCCACGGCTAGCTGAATAGGACATTGCAGTTGCAGTGAGTTCGAGTGCGAATTGATAGGCTTAGACGACTCGAGAACACTGGTGTCTTTGTTGCATTAAGAAATTTGAACATCTTAATTAATTCACATACGCACCTGCAAATGACTCTTCACTTCGTCCTTGGTGAGCCCATCGACTTGCATAAGCTCTCTGATCTGTTTTTCAACTAATCCAATCTTGAACAAAAATAAATTATGGAATTCATCAGAGCTGTTGCAGCGCGCTAAGAAACCGGCGATGGAGCACAGCCGCTGCTTCTGCTTCCTGGAATCATCCTCCATCGAATTCTTTATCTCAAGAGAAAGCCACGGCACTCCCGGAGACTCATCCCTGCCCTCTTTTCCGACCGCCGCAAGATCAACTGATTCTTCCTCTCTCTGTTCATCATCAAAGATAAGTACTCAGCTCGAATTTAAAGAAACAAAAGAAACGACGATTCAGTTACTACCTTTTCATCGCTGCCGGTGTCCCATAACTCATCCAGCTCATTTTCTCTCTCCTGTTAACAATGTCTGTTTCCTTCACGTCGCCGATTTTCTCATCCCTCAATTTCGCAATCGCTGCAATTAAAGCCGCCATCAGAAGAAGTAGAGAAACGAGAGATCGGAATTTAAAACCCTGTGATCTTGACAATTCAGTTTGGTGAATTAGGGGAAAATTCATACCATCATTGAGGAGCATCATGCAGAGAGGGAGCTCATCTTTGAAAGCATCGATCGTCTTCAAGCTCCAATATCTTGTCGGTTCCGCTATCCATCCTCGAAACTCGCTCCAAAAATATTTCAACGGAGGACTGCAATCGAAGGTTAACGATCACATTAGCATTGGATTCCCAG
This sequence comes from Salvia hispanica, assembly GCF_023119035.1. Classification (NCBI taxonomy): domain Eukaryota; kingdom Viridiplantae; phylum Streptophyta; class Magnoliopsida; order Lamiales; family Lamiaceae; genus Salvia; species Salvia hispanica. The sequence goes on along the minus strand of NW_025952745.1, from coordinate 18,625 downwards.
ATCTTATATAGAGAGAGAAAGTAGATGGAGCGAGAAGATTGTGTTGAACAACCACGAGTTTTGCTTCATTTTCAATTCCACGCATATTTATAGTCTAGCTTGCTTCCCAGTTTCCACTAGTATTAATATTTATAAAAATAAATTAAGGCGGAACATAAAAATAATTCTCCAATGTAACTTATACTTTTATTTGAGTTTTTAGCTTATATTAGGCCATCTCCAATATTTAAACCAAACTCAAATCCATTTCTAAAAGTATATCACACTAAAAAATAATTTTACTTCAATTGTTTACATCAAATTTAAAATTTAATTTTTTTTAGTATATATCTCATAAAATGAGGTCTGTTTTTTCAGTATGATTGAAGAAGTTTTCTAACACCAAAAATAAGATTTGGTATATGGTTAGATAGATGATTTATCAAGATTATGGTAATTAAGAAATAATCTTGCGTGACCTTTACTATTATCTTGATGATATCACGTTCGATTCTGTCGTCAACGTAAGATCATGTACTGTCATTCACCCTTCTAACCTGTTTAGTTAATCAAGTGACGTAATCAGGTTTTTTTTAAAAAATATTATCAATATTTAGTTGTTTTTACTGCGAATTTACAAATGATGCGAATCAAAATGGACAATGCTAATTTATTAGCCAAACATGTTAAGAAGAAAAAGAAGATAGGATGTCAACCATTACTATATTAATTTCTATTCGAATTTTATCTCAGTGATGAAATGTGAAATAAATTATACGACGGGATGGAGTCATGTATAGGCTACAGACACTAGTCATAATAAGATTTTATATTACAATCAAGTACGTACTATATTTTTTTAATAAAATAGCCATACCAGTTTTCTAAAAGAGAAAAAAGTACAATATAGCTCGTCTAATGCTCAAAATTGCACCAAACAACCACTTGCATAAATTGGTGTATCAAAAAAAATAAACTGAACTTGTTAGATAGGTCAGTTTTATTTTTTATACACTTTCGGTATTCATTTTATATTTGAAGAGGGATATCGATCAAGAATCTTAATAATATAATATTGTTAAAATTCTTAAGAGTGTACTATTGTTATATATTCGTATATAAATAGGGCATATTTGGAAAGATGAATAAAAGTCATTGCGGGTCGTTAATGTTGGTGCATTTCACCGGTGATCCTTTTATTGAGAAAGGTAAAACTATATCAATTTCGAAGATTTGACACCACTTATTAGAGTATGGCTGCGATATGAATTATCTATAGCATAGTGTGAGTTGAATGAAAGAGACAATCTTCCCTCTTGTGCACTTCATATTTTAATTTTATTTTCGAAAATAGATAATATATCAATCATGTATTCTTTATTCAATAGAAATAATACTGCTATATATAGTAAGAAAAAATGTGATAGATATGTAATTGTCCTAATTAAAATATAAGCTGGGCGTAGATAAAAATTAGCAGGGGTAAGTGTCTGGAACTAGCCTGCAGCCCCAGCCCAAAATGAATATATTTGGGCCTGAGATAATTTCCATAATAATTAAATAAATCCGACCTGTAATTAATTTTGATTGCCAAAACGGGTTAGTGAATTGGGTCGGGTTAATGACGTGATTCCGGATCACCACCGGAACGTTCTTCCACAACCCACTGCCGCCACCGATTTTGTGTGTGGTGGCACTGTCTTGGACTCCTTGTCCCATTTGAAAAAAATTATACCTCCGAGTTTTCCTTATCTAACCCCAAATTAATTATTTAGGGCTTTGAGTTGTAGTGTTTCATCGTCATAATTTGGGGCTCATGGCCACTGAGACACCACAACCGAACTCGCTCTCTCTTTCTGGTACTTCTCTTCTTCAAGTACGTATCCCAAAATTTATGTTTTTGTCTGTTGTAACGTTTAACAAAATTGTTTTCTTGATCGCCAAGATGCGAATGCAGATAAGCTTAACGTCGAAGCTGCTGAAAGGCTTGCTAATGAGGCACTGGTACTCCTAATTTTATTCAATCATCATCTTTTTTTTGTTGGCGTGTGTTTGGATTCGTTGGCCTGCCTGTGCAGACTATTTATGAATGTATATATTGTTTATGCAGCGGTTGCCAATGTCAGATGCAGTGCCCATATATGAGCATCTTCTGGCCAATTTCCCCACTTCGGTAAGCACTTGTTGTGGGACTTGAACTCTAAACGCTCTTCGGTGTACTCTATTAGAACGATTGTGTCAGGTCTTATTTTGTGCAAGGGTGTGATGGATCATGTGTGTAACTTTGTTGATAGATGCTAGATGCTAGATGCATGCCTGGCTATATTATGTTAAATAAGTATATAATCTTGAAGTTCTTCAGTTGTGTGACATTTGACAGTGTATTTTGGTTTGTCATGCCATATGCCGAATCACATTGTGCAAGTGGAGAAGTTCATAAGATCTCAAGAACTTCTTTAGTTTTTCAGAGTAGAATTTTCTGACTTAGCTTAACTTAATAGTACTACTTTAGATCAAGTTTAATTAAATTTCTCACTTAATGATTCTAGGTTCGTGTGCCTATTTCTTATATTAAGGTCACATCTAAGAAGTCCTTCACATACTCTATGTATGTGATATTAATGATTCTAGGTTCGTGTGCCTATTTCTGATATTAAGAAGTCCTTCACATACTCATGCATGTTTCTTCCCTCCAATTTGTACTCTGTGTCATTGATAACCATTGCTGTTCTGATTGTTCAGTACATGTAACTTTGGCCTATTAATCTTTTTATTGCCCATCATTACTGGTTTTCATTGCTTATTTAAATTCCTGTTTTAGGCAAAATACTGGAAGCAATATGTTGAGGCTCTCATGGCCAGCAACAATGATGAAGCAACAAAACAAGTTTTTAGCCGTTGTCTTTTGAATTGCTTGCAAGTTCCTCTTTGGTATATTTTCTACAACTTGTTGAAGTCTTTTCTTTTCAGTTATGTGTTTGATTTTGGTTCACTATCCTGAGTTATAGCGTAGAATTTAGTGCTCATAATATCTCTCTCTTCTATCTGTCTCCCCATGCTTTAGTCTTGTTGAAACCTTGCTTGCTTCCACCATTTCTATGCAGGCGCTGTTACATTCGCTTCATAAGGAAAGTTAATGATAAGAAGGGAATAGAGGGTCAAGAAGAGACAAAGAAAGCTTTTGAATTCATGCTTAACTATGTTGGTGAGTCATCCTGGAGTGCTTATCTTTGTATCCATCTCACACATGCATGTGTCCACACATTTTTAAACTACCTCCGTACCTCCACCTGTATTTTGCATTTTTGCTATAATTATAATTAACTGTTTGGTAAAAATTATGGGTACGCCAAATTGCCAATGTAGAAGATTTGCAGTTTTGATGTGACCTAGTTTTAATGACTCATTAGTCTACTGTAATCATGATTTTAGAGATTTTCAGCTTCTCTCTCTATATATGTATATATGTGCAAACACACACATCGAATGAAGTTTACCCTCCATATTATCAAGTCCTCTTCACCACTTAGTCTTTTCTATTTGTTTTTATTGAAATAAGATCCCTTTAATTTGTACTTATTTCCTAATTGCAATTATAAAGCTTTGAATTGACTGCTTTAGTTGTCATAATTGTAAAAAGCCTTTTGTCCCTTAAAGGCTTAACCTATTCAAATTGTTCTCTATTGCTAAATTATGTCACTGAGGCTGAATAATTTATTTCTGTTGCTGCATATGTGTGACCTTCATATTTTGCTTAAAGTCTTGCTGTACTTGATTTTGTTGTTTGTTGAATTATGAGTAGTTCCAATAGTTTCCTAAGTGTAAGAATATCATTGACAGGATCGGATATAGCATCTGGCCCTGTATGGATGGAGTATGTTGCATATCTAAGATCACTACCTGTAAGTTAGACTGTATGACTGCTTGCTGTTGTGTCAATCAACCTTTCTAATCTTCTCCCTATAATTCTTTTCATAAAATATAATGGAACAGGCACAAACAACTTTAGAAGAGTCGCAGCGGATGACTACCATACGTAAACTATACCAGAGGGCTATTGTTATGCCTACTCATCATGTTGAACAACTTTGGAGAGACTACGAGAATTTTGAGAATTCAGTGAGCCGTGCACTGGTAGAACTCCGCTTCTGATATTTTTTGGTTAGAGCTTATGTTTCTCATTTTAAAGTGTTTTTTAAAGAACTGTTCCCGGGAATTTGGGAAAAAAGTTTGTGATATCATTCTATCCTTCATTTGATGACTTATGTGTGTCTTACTACTAGATACACCTCTAACTATGAGCAGAAGATCTTCATTGGTTTTCTCTAGTTTCAGCTAGAAATGTAATCTGTTACTTTGCCATGGTAGCTGATAGTACACTATATATAATGATCTGGGCGATACGTTGTTTACTTCCAAGCTGATTATTAAAGTACATTGCAGGCAAAAGGGTTGGTGACTGAATATCAACCAAAATATAACAGTGCAAGGGCTGTTTACCGAGAACGTAAGAAGTATGTTGATGAAATTGACTGGAATATGCTTGCTGTTCCTCCTTCTGGTACTCCTAAGGTACTCTTTGACCCATTTAGATAGAAGTGGAGTATTCTTATTTAAATTTCTTTGTGGCTATACCTTCTTAATTACTGTTTTTCACTGATAAGTGATAACCAGCTTCAAGAAAATATGTTCAATTGCACAAGCGCAGCTTTAGATACAAGAAGCAATAAGTACTAAATGTTTTTTGAGTACTCCCTGACTTGACATATTTATTCAGTTTAACTTGGATTGAGTCACTAGACTCTCTACTATTAGTTTCTTGTTTGATATTTAGATAGGGGACGAACAAATCTGGTAGAATATTGCCTTACCCAGTTCCTTTATCAAGAAAATTAAATGACATCATTTTTTTTCATTACTATTTTTGTAATAGTATACGGTTTATTTTACAGGAGGAAATGCAATGGGTGGCCTGGAAAAAGTTATTAAGTTTTGAGAAGTAGGTGTCCCCATCACTGTTATGTTTCGCTTATGAGTGAAAGCATCATCAAATATGCTACTTTCTTGACACTATAACATACTCCCTCCGTCCTTTCAAAATAGAAATTATTTCCATTTTGGTCTGTCCCTTAAAATTAGAAACCTTTTATTTTAGGAAACTTTTCTCTCTCTAATGAGGTGGACCCATTTTCTACTAACAATAATTCAGATACTTTACCAATTGTGCATTAAAACCTAAGTTGTTTCAAAAGTTTTTCTTTTCAAAGACGGAGGGAGTATATAGTATATGTAACTTGAAGGAGAAATAATTTCTAATTCCCAATTTCTTCATTGGCACAAGATAGTACACCTGTTGTATTATTTAAATAATTTTTCCTCTCTTGATGTCTTTGTTGTTTTCTAAAAATACATCATTTGTGGATACTATTTTTGTTTCACGGGCTAAGTTCACCGGTTTACTTAGTTAACAACTATGTTGGCTTCTTCACAGAGGTAATCCACAGAGAATTGACAATGCTTCAGCAAATAAAAGGATAACATTTGCTTATGAACAGGTACTGAAAGCACTACATATGATGGATTTCATTTTTGAAGTTGTGTTTTAGCAGTTTCTTGTATGTTGATGTTCCATGAGATGTTCTATGCTGCATTGCGTAAAGTTGGACCTTCCACAGCTATTTGTATGTCAGTTAAATTTGAACCTCAAATAAATGCCATATGTTCGCCAATCAACTTAATCCATGTGCCTCCTATCAACGGGTGCATGCTCAATCTGGATGGATTTGTTTATTTTGTATCTGTATGCCAACATTGAATAGTCTTGTGGATAAAATTGTTAAAATTTAAAGTTTTAGGCTAAATTGCAAATTTTCCAAAGGCACACTAGGAATGAATCCCATTTATGTTTTTGTAAATTATGTTTCTTGGGGATTTACAGTTAGATTGTTTCAATGCTGAAGTAATGCATAGTCATTTGTTTTACGGCCATTTTATGGAGTTTTGCTGAAAAAATTCCATATTAATTCTTTTGATGTCTTTACTTCAACCATTCTGTGTGAGTGTAATAAGCACAAGTATTTAATGATCAATATGTCAAAAGTATGATGACTGCAGGCCTCTCTTAATCCTCAGCATTACCTGTAAAATATATTTAAATGTTGCAGTTACGTTTTGTCCATGTTCCCCTGTTGTGGACTTATTTGGTTTTCCTGGGATTTGCAACCTTCGATTCTTCAACTTAGTTTCTCATCCATCAAATTTGGAGATTCAGTTTCCATTATATGCATGGACCATTAGAATGGTTGCTTTGATGTTAAGGTTTTTTGTCTTAGCTTCTGATTTATGTGTAGCCATCACTCTAAGATAACTGATATGAAAAAGTAGATAGCAAAGAGAAAGTGCTCACACGTTTGTTTTGGTGCTAGTGCCTCATGTACTTGTATCATTACCCTGATATATGGTATGACTATGCCATGTGGCATGCCATAAATGGTTCACAAGACTCAGCTATTAAAGTTTTTCAACGCGCACTGAAGGCTCTTCCTGGTATATATCCATAAGCTGATAGATTATGTTCTCTCAAATATCCATCTTCTCTATATTTTTATTTTGGTCGTCTCGATCGATTTTTTTGGTATAGCTGCTCTTCTGTTTTGAACTATAGTATCTTCTTCCCTATCTGATTCCATTACTCATTAATTTTTCCTCTCGAGTTTCCTTAATAATTTCTTTACTTTTGTTGTAGATTCGGATATGCTTAAGTATGCCTATGCTGAGCTAGAGGAGACTCGTGGGGCAGCTCAGGTACCATTCTGACTTGAGATTGTTTCCTTCAGACATTAAGATTAATCATCTTATAATTTATATAATCTCAATGCTTTCTTTTTGTTCAGGCGGCAAAAAAAGTGTATGAAAGTCTTCTTGGAGATGGCGTGAATGCAACAGCATTATCTCACATCCAGGTATAAAATTTTGTTCTGCCTGCATTTGCAGTACAAAAGTTGTTCAAAAATCAGAAGTGAAAACTCACATTACTGGTATCTGCTGAAGAGCAATCTAATATTATTAGAAACAGAACACAACTAATAGACGGATATGGGATATCCTGTGAATTTTGAATTGAAAAGGATGCTGTAGTCATATTTAATCCTCGACGAGTGGTTAGAGCGATTCAAACTCTAAATGGAATTCATCAAGATTAGTTTGTCAAGTAGCCCTTAACATGTTCTACTTATTTGTTGTGAAACACTTACTTTTATTTTTTTTTTTCTTCTTTCGGCCCGTGTTGTATTATTGAATTGTTAGTTTATCTAAAAACTGCAACAAAGTGTGTTGATTGAATTTGTAAATTGTTTCTGCTGTCTGCTCTGCAGTTTATACGATTCTTAAGGAGGACTGAAGGAGTTGAAGCTGCTCGCAAATACTTTCTGGATGCCCGAAAATCTCCGAACTGCACCTACCATGTTTATGTTGCATATGCAATGATGGCATTCTGTCTAGATAAAGATGCAAAGGTGCTTTAGCTTCTACATGTTTCTGGGATTGATCTGTTAATGCTCAGAGGACCATTTTCTCGACTTGCTCAGAGCTATATGATAACATGATGATCAAGTTTTCTCTAACAAAAAAATGACACTAATGGTGTTACGTAACTGTCTTCTTAATCTTTTCAATCTTTCTAGTTAAAAGCAAATTGGGTTTTTCTTTAAAATTTTGTTTTTGCACAATTAAACCTGGTCTCCCTTTCGTATTATGTGTTTTATGCAACTCTTTTTTGCAGCTTGCACACAACATATTTGAAGCAGGTCTCAAACGTTTTATGCATGAACCCAGCTACATTCTTGAGTGAGTACCTCTTTAAAGCCAGTATGATACCATCTACACTGACAGTTGTGATTGTAGTTGTAATAATTGCGGTGATAATTCTAGTATAATGCTGTATTGATTGCTGTGGCTGCTTTCAAAAAGTTGTTAGAGCAATTGTAACATAAGTAACCCATCTTTGCATGGAGATGCGAGTCATGTAACACAAGTAATTTAGCCTCCTTGTTTTTTCAATTATTGTATGATTCCAACTCCATATTTATCATTTTCCAACTCCTTGTTCTCTGTGAGGCTTTTCATACTGTCAATAATTTGGGTAATGTTGCAATACACAACTTACATGATACCAAATTTTATTCACAATGCAGATATGCTGATTTCTTGTGCCGCTTGAACGATGATAGAAATATCCGTGCTTTGTTTGAGCGTGCTTTGAGCTCACTTCCACCTGATGAATCTGTTGAGGTGCACTGTTTGAGCTCTGTTCTGCTGTTGTTTGTGTAGATCGTCGTTATAAGTTAGATATTCTAATTTTTTTTGTTTTCTATCTTGTTGAACTTATGAAAATTAAAGATCTTTAGGGAAGATTTTTGAACCAAAATAAAAAGTTATTACTATGTATTCAAATGCTATAAAAATTCTGGGAATAGTATAAACTATGATGCCTGTACCTGTCAATTAGATATTCAGATGTGATATATCATAAGTATTTAAGTCTTCTTTTTTCGCTTTTTGTTTTTGCACACTTACTTGACTGGAAGTGCAAAATATAGGGTTGTTACTGTTCCACTTTTAAATTGTAAAGTTATATATTTACTTCAATGTAGGTATGGAAAAGATTCGCCCAATTCGAGCAGACGTATGGAGATCTTACCAGCATGTTAAAGGTAGTTTTGTCATTATTCATTCTAGTATGTGGTTGATTATTAGTTCTTGCTTTCATGGATTCTTGCAACTTGACATCACAAAATGCTCTGTGACCTCAATCAAGTTTATTACCGAGTCTGAACATTTTTGACCTATCTGTTGGAAGTAATGCTGTAATTTTGTAGAAGCCAATTGCTTATTATGTGGTGTCATACTTTGTTTCTACAATATGTGTTCATTAGTTTTCTCTGTACTAGGTTGAGCAAAGGAGGAAAGAAGCTTTATGCCGTATGACTGAGAATGGAGAATCAGTTTTAGAAAATTCTCTGCAAGATGTCATTTCGCGGTATAGTTTCATGGATCTGTGGCCTTGCTCAACGAAGGACTTGGATCATTTATCTCGGCAAGAGGTACTTACTTTTGGTCTCTCCCTCTAACCTGAATAATGTTTGAGTGTATTATAACTGTCATACGGTCTGCTTGTAGTGGCTCTTTAGAGGTGTCAATAAGAAGATTGAAAATCCTACTCCTGTAAATGGACCTAGCTCTGCAGGTAAAGTAGTTACTTCTACTATATTAGGGTTCATTTTTCCCTTCTACTTTCACAATCTCTCTGTTCTGAATGCAGATCGGACTACAGCAGACATTCAAATTAATTCAAATGTTTCTGGCAAGGTTGTTTATCCAGATGTATCAAGAATGGTGATTTATGCTCCTGGACAAAAGCCTGGTATGTACATTTTATTTCTTGTTGTAGTTGATTTGATCCATTGATAGATAGTTTAGTATGGTGAAATGCGTAGAGAGCTCAACCTGGAGTTCCCATAAGGAAGAGAGTAAGGGTTTTATGTCCTTGCATAAGCTTTTGAAAACGAGTAGCTTGAAAGTTATCTCTATTTGGTTTATTATATGAGCTATTTGTTCCTGCTACCTCTATAACAGCTTTTTTAGATGGTATTTGATCTCAATAGTTCTTTTCTAATCTCTTTCCTGTTTCCCATTATTAACGAGTGAGTGCCTGATATTGACATATGCTCAAAGCTCAAAGTCGTGATAGAAAAATGGGACTTCTGAGTTATGATAGTTTTTAGGTTCAGAACAGGGTGTTGTAAATATGAATTTTCTGGTATATCCTTCTTGCTTAAGTAATTCTAGAAAAAAGGAGTCAGATCTTTATCTGGTGGAACCGTGTAATACTGATTTGCTTATGTCTGAAGCACTTGTGACCAGCCATATCTCATTCTCATCTTTTATATACTCCCTCCGTCCCACAAGAATATGCACTCTTTCCTTTTTAGTCCGTCCCACAAGAATATGCACTTTCTGATTTTGGAAACTGTTTTCTCTCTAATGAGGTGGGACCCATTCACCACTAACAATACTTGAATTACTTTTGCTCTCTACCTCTCTCTTACTTTACCAATTTTGCATTAAAACCTGTGCCGAACCCAAAGTGCATATTCTTTTGGGACGGAGGGAGTACTATTTAAGAACCAGACATATTTATAAGAAATATGTGCTTTACTGATTGAATTAATTATTGCCAAAGTGAGTATACTTTTTGAATGAGAATATTAGATAAGCTTCTTTGCTGTTAAGTTTCACAATGCAAACCTTCCAGGGATCACAACCCCGGTGGTATCAGGTGTTTCAAGCACATTGCCAAATGGCATTAGTGGAGGAGCAGCTACAATCAATGATACACTGAAATCATTACCTCCAACATTGGCAGTCTTTGTATCAAATTTGCCAGCCGTTGAAGGTATCTATCTGAACCTTTCACGCTGAGTTCAGCATTGGTTTTGTCACAGTTTTAGTGTTTTGTTCATCTCATAGGCAACTTCTACTCAAGCTTGACTTGTTCATTATAGAATCAAGCTAGTGCTTATTCATTGAACTTCTTTAAGGCTCTTGCGACTATTTGACTTTAGTCAAAGCCAAAACAAGCTTTCTATATATAGTTACGTTTAAATTTTCGTCATTATTTATAAAAGATCAAATCAGTTTACCCTAATAAAATACTATTTCATTAAACTAAAATTCATTAGTTTTTATTCTCAATGAAAAACAAGGCTCTAGTTAAACAATATATAGCCTAGTATTGAAGTAACACAAATGAGCTGTATCAAATAAAAAATTCTGTATTTTAATTAAATGAGCTTTTATAGCCGAATTGTGCTTGTAACTTGCCAAACTTCAATCTAGAAGCTGGACTATAACTAAATACTGAACTGACAGAATTCTGTGTAAATGAATCTACGTCACAGACCAATTTCTCATGCTGCTTTTTAGGTCCATCTCCCGATGCTGATTTTGTAGTATCCATATGTTTGCAAAGCAACATACCACCAGCTAGTGCAAAACCCAGTGCACCTCAACAATTGCCATCTGGACCTGTTCCAAGTGCCAGTGATGTCTCTGGTTCAAGTAAATTAAGACAAACAAGAGATAGGCAAGCTGGAAAGAGAAAAGGAATGGAGAGTATGTCATTATCTTTCTTTCATGTCCTGTTGTGCTAATGTATCATATGATTCCTTGTTATTACTTATATATCATGATCTTTTGCATAGTTTAAAATGTTTCCCAGTTTAGAGATTGTTCGGTGTAATATATTGAAATATAGTACTTAAATTCAACTTGTACAGAAAAGTATAACAGGACTAACATTATCATTTTTCCCGTAGAGTTGGGGAGGAATTGAGTTTGATTACTCTTAGGTTACTGAATGTTGTATGGTGGTTTTACTACTCCATTCATGGAACTCCAGTAATTAAAAATTGAAACAAGTTGGTATGCTGATTAGCTTTGATTGTGTCTTGTTAGGGCAAGATGATGATGACACGTCTACTATCCAAAGCCAACCACTACCTAAAGATGCTTTCAAGATACGGCAACTGCAGAAAGCGCTTGGCACTAGTTCGCGTACTGGTGGAGCTAGTTCTCGTACCGGTGGAACCAGTTCGCGAACTGGTGGCTCTGCATCATATGGGAGTGGATTTTCAGGCGATTTCTCTGGAAGTTCGGGTTGATGGTTTTTAAGTTACAAATTGTTGTTGTTTGTATATTATTGTTAGAATTTGTTCCAGATGTGCTCATTTGTCTGTAGAGTGGGTGGTTAGTATATAAACAATTTTTTTCTTATTAGCTCTGGGTTTAGTTCCGTGCCTTGTCTGTAAAATCAGATGGATTGATTGAAGGATTTTAATTGTTGTTTATATTCACTGTTATTTTAATGAAAACTACTATTTCTCCCTTGCAATGAACATATTTTCATTTATGGATTCTGGTGTTTAGTTTTGTTTCTAGTTTCCAATTTTATAAAATTGTAAAACCAACATGATCTTTCAGTGACCTAAAAGGTTAGTTTTGCTCAAGTAATTAAAATTTCCTTAGAACTGAAATTCCATACTCAAAAAGGCGCACTCTTTTTACTTAACAGGTTCATAATCAGTATACTTAATAGATACTCCCTCCCTTTGTCCACAAATAAGAGTCTCGTTTTTCTATTTTAGGCCGTCTGCAAATGAGAGTTCCGGTTCACTTTTACTATAAATAGTAATAAAGTCACATTCCACTCATATTTTCATTTAAAACTATTATATTAAGACTTATATTCTACAAACTTTTTTCACCTACTTTTCTTAATATTTCTTAAAACTCATGTCATCAAGAAATGAGATTCTTAATGGCAGACTGAGGGAGTACTTATTAATGTGACATCGTCATCTAACTTTTTTAATTGTTAGTTTATTATCAAAATTAGTTAATCAAGGTATAAATTAAAAGTAAAAGGAGACAATTTTTATGATGTAATCATGATCGGCTAGTAAATGGCATGAAAATTGTAATACTAAATGGTATTCTGTTGCAGCCACTCGAGAATACAGAGAGAAAAGGTAAAAGAGTCTTGAAATAATATCAAACATGGGTAAAACCTAAGCCTCTTCCAAATAGTTGAGCTGATGGCCGAAGGGCTAAACTGCTTCTACACCTGCGTAAAATTCCAGAAATAAAAATGAAGATTTGTCCATACCCTCCAACCTAGAATAAATACCTATTGAATATATACATATACTACTATTATAGACAAAAAATAGTTGAAAATATGCACAGAGATGCTTATTCACAAATTAAAACACCAGCGTTAACTTTAACTCTAGACATGTTTCATGATGATAATCTGAAGCCACAGACTGGATGCACGGGCAACAGTAAGAACAGAATCAGGTCATGAGAGAGTAATTCTACGGTCATGTTTTCCAGTTGAAGGAATTTAAAGAACATCAAAATCAGTATTTGCAAGATTTGTGGGCATTACCTATTTTACGATGCTACAAGACCTTGTCTGCTTCAGGATTGTCGACTACAGAGTTGGCGTGGTTATTTTCTGCTGTCTTTTGGGGCTTTCGGAACCACAGAAACAAGAACCACAATGTCCTCAAAATTGCTCCGTTTGCCATGTGAGGAATGAATATACGGCCCCAATAAGGGTAATAAGGGCCAGGAAACTTGAGCAGTGCAAAGAATATCAGAAGAGCAATAAGATGCCACGGTACTTCTGCATACTGCGATCAGAATAAAAGACAATACAGAAAGAAACATATTTAGAACACACTATATGGCAATGGCATGAAACTGGAACACAAACGCCCCCCCAAAAATTATCCACTTACAATACCACTTAAGAAATTTAGACCAAAAGCAAAGACAATGATTCATGTTCAGAAAAATCATTGCCTGTGAGCTATAACACTGTTACACTGTCTTAATAGTTTACTGTTAGCCCTGGAGTTGCTTGCATAATACTACAGCGCTTGATTGTTTCCAGCACTCATCATCATAAATAAATAACTACGCAGAGCAATTGTATTCCTTTATTTCCTCACATGCTAAACAGAAGCAAAATCAAAAGATGAGCAACCGTTTAACTTCCACATCCATTATATCCTCTCTAGAGCAAGTAGTGTACATATAGTCCAACAGAAAACACTTATAGACATTCTTGGACTCGCCCAAAAATTCCATGTAGTGTACATTTTTGTTCATAAAATTCCATCCCTAGATGAGTTATCACCACTACCAAACATGGCCTAAGATTATTATTCATTTATTATTGTAAGTATACAATATTATTTTTCTGGATTTCTACAAAAAATATAATACATTAGCTTATGTATATAACTCTTTTAAAAAATCTTTATATGGTTTATAATCAAAATCCTAAATCCTATTAGGCTGACCCATATTATGTTGGAAAAAAAAAATATGCACACTGCAAACCAATGGTTTTGAATCTGATACAATTCGATTTGATTTGTTATGATTAAGGTTTGGTTTGGTTTTGGTGCCAAACCACACTAAACCAATCGGCGAACACCCCTACCTAAACTTACAAAGCCATCGCATTACATTATCTGTATGCAGATAGAAAAATTCAATGTCAGACAGTTACATAAGATGGTGGTAAAAATTACCTTGAGATATGAAGACGATTCCAAAGCAGCATTTTGTAACACCCCAGCTGCAGCGACACCAACTAGAAACGGAAGTGGGACAAGGTATAGCTTCCTTTCATGCGCACAATAAGATATTTCGCTGATTGATGTAATGGAAAATACAGGTAGGGCAAGGATTCTGATAACTGCCAAGACAAGGTCGAGAACAAGTTGAATGAAATGATTAAATGTTCTGTTCCAAGGAAAGGTCTTGACCGGCTGAGGAGAAGTATCCCACAAACTTCTTGCTTTGTCCACAATATGAGCGATGCCCATTTTCTTAGGATCACCTGGCTGATTGGCAGCCATATTCATACTGCACGAAGTTCTTGCAGTATTCTGATACAATCGGTTTGGCTTTAAACTCCATAAGCAGTTCTGATGTGTATGACGTAATTGAAGGTTCTGCATACAAATTTGACACTGTTATGTCATATGTGAGACTGCTAGGACAATGGTAAGAGTAATCAAAGTGCAGCAGCAGCAGCAAAAGAAGACTAGGTTGTTCAATTAGCAGCACAAACTCTTAAATCTAAACGTGAGCAAACTACTATAGGACACATGTAGTATGTAAATTAAAACTTGGCTACTCAAGAATCTAAAAAGGCCAGCATATTAGCACAATAATATAATTCATATTCAAAGCTCAAACACAGACCACCTAAGCAAGATGGCCAGATAGCCAATTCCACAACTGACCAAAAGAATGGATTAGTCACCAAATGATAACAGATAAAAAAATCAAAATAAAAATCGAAACCTAACATCCCACAATTTGGCAATTTCCATAGAAGTTTTGAGAAAAATGTGATAACGAAGAAACATATTCAAGATTTGGCGTATTCCATCGAGAGAACACAATTGGTAAAGGGCAAGGCTGGTTCGAATATAGAATAAGTACCTGCAGTGAGTACACAGCCGAAGCATTGAGCTTGAGCGCCATTTCTTGTGGGGTTTAATCAGCGATAAAGGCAGAGAATTACTATCTGAGAAAGTCCCTTTAATATTTTCAACAGCTATTTGGTCATTTTCCTGAAAAGGGGTTTTTTTAAGTGGGATCTCCGTTTGGATTAGAGCATCCGCAACGCGGGCTCGATGCGGGCTCGGTAGTCTCGACGGGACGAGCCAGCATTGAGTCAGCGTTGCGAGGCTCGACGAGACGAGACATCTCGTCGCGCAACGCGACCCGGCGAGGCCGGCCTCGAGCTGGCGAGACGACGCGCGCGCCCACGTGGCGCGCGCTGGAGCATTGCGTGACACCCACTCGCCGGCCCGCGAGTGGGCATCGTAATTATGACGTAATAAATTATTTTTTTTTAAATTCGAAAAATTCGAATTTAATAAATAAAAAAAAAATTCAAACGGTCAAATGACCGTTGGGAACAAAACGGTCGAATTTTCAATTTTTTTTTATTTTTATTCTTCTATAAATATACTCCATACTCCATTCACCATTTTACACACAAACACTGCTCTCATTCCCCATTCCTCTTCCATTTTACACACAAACACTACTCTCAAATTGTTGAAAAAATGTCCGACGATGGAAACTCCAGCGGCGGCGGCTCACGCGGCTCCGGCAGGCGGCGCTCCGTCGGGTTCGACTTGAACTCGTTCGACGATTGGGCGAGCATGTACAACTGTTTGGGTACTCCCGGTTCGCCGCCGGCACCCAAGGCTCGACCACCCCGCCGGCGTACCAAACACCACATTTTGACGTGGATGCATACTATCGTCCCTCCCCCCCCAGAGGTACGGGCCTAAATCGTCGGGATTATCCCAAATTCCGGAGAATTTTTTGGCGCCCGAACGCAGTTTGCCCGACTGGCCAATTGGGTGGAGGCTCCGGCTGCGACAGAGATGTCAAAAATTTTTGCGCGATATACGGGGGAGAAGAGGCGAATTATCAAAGCGGGGCCGGTGGAGCCGACATTCTGAGAGCGGCGTTGCGGGTCTTCAAAGACGACGTCGGCAAAGATTTCAAGCTTGTCGATGTTTGGTTGCAAGTCCACCACCACTGACAGGTGGGCTGGCGGTGTCGAGTCGTGCTCGAAACGCCTGACGCACGGCGCGTGGCCATTACTCGTCTAGTGATGGCGGCGAAGGCAACACCTCACGTGAGGGCACGCCAACCGATGATGTAGGGGGTCTTCTTCCGGTGCACGACGTCGGCGTAAGGGACCAAGGGCGGCGAAGGCGGCTAGAGCCGAGGGGAGAGCGAGAGCGAGAGGGATGGGCCGGGCGAGACCAAGCCAGGCGGGCTCGGGCTCGGGCTCCGGCACGGGCACGGGCTCGCACACCCTAATGTCCATGTACCTAGTCGCCACGATGGTGGACTCTCAAAAATGAATCCTGGCCAAGTTGCAGCCCATATGGCCGGAATTGAGTATGTGAGAGCTCAACTTGGTATAGGCTGCACCGCCGACTTCGGGGGATGATGATTCGCCGGCGGAGTAGTTCTTATAGTTTCATTTAGAGTATTTTAATTATGTATTTTTTTTTTATTTTTTAGGATTTTAAATTATGTACTTTTTTTATTTTTTAGGATTTTAAGTTGTAATATTTATTTTATTTTAATGAAGTGTGTTTTTATTAATTGAATTTGTTGGAATCAAAAATAAAAAATGAAATTGAATGAATAGTTAAGAGATGGTTAAGAGATGGAGGGTTGCAGGTGCTGTTGTCTCTTAGTTAAGAGATTAGCTGAAAAGTACAGTGGGGCCCATGAATAGTGAAGAGATAAGACGGTTAAGAGACAGCGTTGCGGATGGCCTTAGTCGTGTGTTTGTCCTCTATTGATTAGTGGAGTACTACCTCCTAGTGGGACATTTCTTTTCGACAAGATAATAAAATAAGAGAGAATAAAAAGTAGAGAGAATAAAAGAAAAATAAATGAGAAAAATGTGTTGACTTTTACTAGGGAAATCACTGTTGGGACTACCGCAGCGGAAGACACGGAAACCAAACAGGTCCTTGACCGGATCTATTTAGTTGATTATGCATTCGACTCCAATTTCATGCAATATTCATAGATCTATAGATAAAACATCAAATAAACACATAATCATGCATATTCGATGTAGATTCGATTGTTACCTCATAATCCATCATTGGATTGACGTTGCTAGCTGCACCACCCGGAGATCCTTGGTTTATCGACCACGAATCTTCCAACCTATTCCTTTGTCCTTGATTCTCCATCCGTGTGGGCGGATCTCGAAGAACCAAATAAAAGTGATATGAGATCTAGGGAAAACCAACACAAACACTAAATTGTCTTGATCTAATCCTATGAATTAGGATAGAACAAGAACAAAAACCAAAACCCTAATCTCCCTCGTGCAAAGGCACGAAAACCGAGGCAAGAGGGGGAGAGAGAGAGAGAGCCGGTTATGGCGGCTAGGGTTAGGGTTTGTGATGTGTGGAGTGCTTACTAGGGTTTCCCATCTCTACACTATTTATAAGCATGGACTTGTTGGGCTAGGATGGGGATCCATGGAATGACTTAAGTGTTGGGCTCACCCATTAGATAAATTACTAATTAAATCAAATGACCCATGATTTAATATATTATCAATGGAATATTATTTTGTTCCACTAAAGAATAATATTGCACTCCCACTTAAATCACCAAATTACAAATAACTTGGGTCCATTTTATTTTATAATATTTCCCGCGTTTAAGATTATCTTGATCCATCAATTTAATTCTTTTGTCTGCTATGTGACTAGAATTAAATTAATTCTCCAAAGAGTTTTTCTAGTTTGAAACTTTATTTATTATTCGTGGAATAAATTCCAACTGCGCAGTTTTCTGAATAATAAATTCCTCTTTCAAACACCTCTTGGGGATCACCCCTTAGGGATTTAATCATACCACACTGGGCACGCGAATTCTATGAAATAATATTCCAATACCTTCATGTTATTCAATTACTACCACCCAAGATATCATGAACTTGAGTTACGTACAAACTCTCACATATTGATAAGTCAAAGTGGCGTTTGATTGAATAAACAATATTGATATTAATATCATAGACTAGAAAATACTAAACTTTCTTGAAATATATTCTTTCAGTAGATAGCAATAAAGAATACATTTCGGATTAGATCCTTTCAGTGCTTTACCACACCGGTGTTACTAATCTCATCTTAGGTAAGAGAGAATTATCACAAACACCGCAACCGTTCCAATAGGTAGCCAAAGCCTATCTAGGTTGTGAATACGTTTTTCTTCTTACTAGATCTGGCCAAGTCCCCTACTGGAAAACTCATGAGGAGATTCATCGAATTTCCCTACTTGACCTTCTTAGTAAAAAGCCTTAGACTTGTTTATCATATTTCAATAATAAACCATTTATATTATATTATTTATTCTCATAAATAGGTAAACAAGTGGATGTGGCGTTTCTCGTATACATGCACAAGCTGACTGTACAAAGGCATGTACGCTCGAA
>NW_025952744.1:0-39486 GCF_023119035.1 Salvia hispanica | reverse complement strand
ATGAAATTTTTTCTTGACTTGGATTTTGAATAAATCTTAGTTTTTTTTTTTTTTCCTTCTTAGTTTGATGCTTTTTACGAGATGGTAGCATTTGTTTTTTCCCATTTTGAGGGAGGGTGTTGAAGTTAAAATAAATTGTAATTAGTTGATATTGTTTTTCTTTTTATTAGATAGTGTTTAGTATTATATTAGTTGGTAGTTTATATTTTTCATTAGCCTTCTTATTGTAATTTGTTGATTAACAGTTCCAAAAATGTAGTTAATTAGTGAAATTTTTCTTTCCACTCTTCGCTCCTGCACTACAGTTTTTCCTAATTTTATCAGTTTCTTCATCCTTCATTGATGGAGGTTTCAATTCAAATCAATTCTACATTTTCAACACATTCCACCACGTATAATTTCAAACTAATATATACAAATGATACTTATATTCCACAAACTTTTTTCCGCCTATACTTTTTTGAATATTTCTTTAAACTCATGCCAATGCCGGAAAAAATGAGACTCCTAATTGCGGATAGAGGAGTAGATGTTAGAGGTGAAAGATAAGCTTATTTGCAATCTAAAATGGGATTTTGAGCAAGGGCTGAGAAATTTTCGTGAATCACAGTTTATTTTAGAATTGTAATGACGATGATTATGCGTTGCTTATTGTCAATAATTGTATGAAGATATTCATGTGGAAAATAAATAAATCAAGTTTGCATATCTTATTCTCTCTCAATACCATTAAAAGAATTATTTTGTCATTTTAGGTTGTCAAATGTAAATAATTTAAAGAACCATCTATTTTTTTTCAATTTTCGTATACAAATCATATATTTCATTAACTTTTGCACTAATAATTCATTATAAAATTAATATAAAATGAATCCTCATCCAACTTACTTTCTCCCTTTATTTTTCTCTACAAAGGAAGCAATTTCTTAAAACTGTGCCGAACCAAAATGACTCTTTAAATGGTGACGGAGGGAGTACTACGTAGTGTCGAGGAATGATATGTTACATACCTTATGTGAGCACCACTCTTTGAGTATGTTTAACTTTGTTCATTTCGATTTATATATTTAGTTTGATTCTAATATATTAAAAAATATTATTAAAGTTTTTAATTTCACAAAATTTCATAAAAATCAAAGCTCGATTTGGTCATTTATTAACTTATTTAAAATTATAGAGAAAATGAGTAAATCAGCTTTGATTTTTATGAATTTTGTAAAATTAAAAAGCTTAATAACATTTTTAAATATATTAGAATCAAAGTAATTAAATAAATCAAAACGAACAAAGGTAAATGTCGATAAACGAAGTGATGCTCACATAAGGTATGTAGCATATCATTGCTCATGTCTCTGTAGCTATAAAACTATTCTCAAATTTTAGTTTTTAAATGATTCTATATTTCTATTTTCCTAGTTAAAAAGTGCACACATACGAGAATAAACTTTTGGCAAAAAGAGATAAAGATAGCTTCTTGAAACAACTTTTAGAGCATCCGCAGTGCTTAGCCCGTCATAGCTTACCATTCTCTCCTCTCGCCACGCGCAATACTAAAAAAACCACCTGCTATCGTATTTAACGCATAAGCCACCATTCTATAAAAATAATTCAAAATATACTACATTTACGGAATTAAAATTACGATTAAATTACGAATTAAATTTACGAACATATACGGAAAATTCATTAATTTTATTTAAATAAAAAAAAGTACATTAACTAAAAATCATAAAAATAACATAATAAAAAAATCCGGGCTTCCACAAACGAGCCACCTTGAATGTTATAGTTTGCCGTAGCCAACGGGGTCTCTTGCCTTAATTTTGTATCGGGCTAGTTGTTGTTGTCCATCGCTAGATGTTGCTCTGTACGATGAAATTTAGAGATAGAGAAAATCGCGTTTATATAGTTTTTCAAAATTTAAAAAAAAATTGATTTTTTTTTAAAAAAAGAATTAAAAAAAATTAAAAAAAGAATTAGAAAAAAAAACAAAATTCGGCCGGCCGATCGCGCGACGGGCCGCCACATGCGGCACGTAGCCAGAGCAATCGCCGCCACGCCGATCGGCTCGCCGATTTCGCTTCCATCGCAATGGTTCGGCTAGCCGATCGACAACGCTGACGAATCGGCTAGCCGATCGCTAGCGACCATTGCGGATGCTCTTAGGTCATATCATTTCTTATCGCTCTTGGTGAGTACTATGATTTGAGTTATATTGGCCAACGGAAAATTTAATAATTTTGGATCAACCCAAAATTTGACAATTATCTCGTTGGTCTTGTTGAATCAAGATCAACTCCGGAAAATCACGATTCCATTTGTTCTTCACCACAAAAGAATCACACCTCCTTTACTAACATATTCCTACACTCAATAACTCTAGTGGCGGATCCAGGATTTTTCATATGGGGTGCGATATTAAATAATTACTCGCTTCGCGCACTCTATGTTAGACATTTTTTTTATGTGTTACTCTAATTGACAAATTTTCAAAACATAATTCTCTTTATTTTGTGCTCTCTTCAACTTTATTTTCTCTCTACTCCACTCACAAATAAAATAACATAAAATCATGTGCCGAATGATAAATGTTTCACTTTAGAGTGAGACGAGGGAATATAACATAGCTTCAAAATCCGAACAATCATATATTCGTTTCTTTAATTTATTTTTCTCAATCAAAATCTATAACTTTATTTTTATTACTAAAAACAACACGAGGATGTGGAATATAAGATAATGGAAAAGATAAAAAGTATTATATACATTAGAATAGAATTAAAAATGAAGTACTAAAAGAAAGTTTTATAATGTACTAGTATGCATTAAAATATTTGAAAAAATAGAATAAAAGAAATATACTCAACATGTTAATTTTTTAGCAGTATAAGTTTCAAATGCATTAGAATATTTAAAAAAGTTAACAAATACTTATAAAATGAAAAAGATTTGAAAAAAACTAAAATATAAGACCCATGCATTAGTTGGGTTTCGATTTTTTAATTCATTTTAGAATAATTAAAAAAAAGACAAAGATATAAAATTATAATGCATAAGAATATCTGTTAAACACAAAAAATAAGAATATGGCGAAAGATCAGTGAAATTGGGTGTGAATACCGCTGGAACAATCCTCTGAATCGTTGCAGAATACATCTACATATCATCTCAGTACACAGACTCACCAAAATTCTCCACACGAACACACACCCTCTCTGAAATGGTGAAACCGATTATTGTCCCTCACCACGATCTCGCGCCCCGTTACAGCCGAAGCAACCTTCATAAACTGATGGCAGTCCCCACAAATCCTCAGATTCTTCATGATCCTTATCGGAACAAACCAAGGCAAACACATCAACCCGAAAGTAAAAGCCAGCTCTCACTATGATGCTTCAGCAGCTCCCTCTTGCATTCATCCTCCACATCGTGCAGATCGTGCTCAACTAGCCCTCTGAACCCCGACTTCTCCATCTCCTCGAGCAAATCATCCAGCCTCGCGTATATCTCCCCCATCCGCGGATGGCTCCTCTCCCGACCATGAACGAGTGAACACTGTCTTTGATCTCAATCCAGCTCTTTCCCCTCTCCTTCTTAACTTCACTACTCTTGAGCAGTTTCCTTGCTGATGCAACGTCGTCCCATCTCCCGCTTGCAGCATATACGTTTGACAGCAAAACATGATTCCCAGCGTTGTTAGGCTCGATCTTGAACAATTTTCTTGCAGCAACCTCTGCCACCTCTACGTTTTTATGAACTCTGCATGAGGCCAAGAGCGATCCCCACATGGACGCAGTGGCCTCAAACGGCATTTTCTCAATCATATCCTTGGCCTCGTCAATCCTCGTTCTACCTAGGATATCAACCATACACAAGTAATGCACAGCGCCCGGATTCAAGCCTTGCTCCTTCATCATGTCAAAATACCTCCGCCCCTTGTCAGCCAATCCCATGTGAGCGCAAGCAGATAAGATAGAGACATAAGTTACCTCATTCGGATACAGAAACGCCTGTTGCATCTTCTCGAACAGCATCATAGCCTCCAAGGGCCTAGCGTGCCTTGCAAAGCCCGAGATCATCGTGTTCCAAAGGATCACATTTCTCTTCTCTGCTTCGGAGAAAACAGAGTGAGACTGATTAATGCTACCACATCTTGCATAAACATCGACGAGAGAAGAAACAACGTACTCGTTTGCACCAAAACCGGCTTTACACACAACTGCGTGCACTTGCTTCCCTTGTACCAACGCCGCCAAGGCAGCCGAGGCACAGAGAACAGAGGAGATCATGAAAACATTCATCTTGACTCCATTTCTCTGCGCTGTGAGAAACAATCTGAATGCCTCCTCGTACAGATCGTTCTGCACGAATCCAGCCATCATCGAGCTCCATGTCACGTCACTCTTCTCCGGCATGGCCTCAAACACGTGCAAAGCGTCGTTGATGAATCGGCATTTTGCATAAACATCGAGCAAAGCTGTGCCAACGAAGACATTCGACTCCATCGACGACTTAACAACTAAGGCATGTAACTGTTTGCTCTCAAAGGGTAAAATTGGAGGCGCAAGCGCATAGCACGCTAGACAAGGCGAATTCACTGAACTCCGATCCTTGTCTGAGCATCCGGGCGAATAGAGACAGAGCTGCTTCGCTGTTGCCGTTTTGAGTGTAGGCGCCGATCATGGTGTTCCATGAAACCACGCTTCGCAGGCGCATTTCGTCGAACACCTTGCGGGCATGATCCACAGCGCCGCATTTGGAGTAGAAATTGATGAGCATGTTGGAAGTGGAAGTGTCTGATTGTAAGCCGAAAAGAATGATCTGTGCGTGGGAGGATTTTCTCGGCTGGATTGCTCTCTGTTTGGCGCATTTTTGAACGATGGTTTGCTGAATTTGAAGAAAAGTTTGTCTTGTGCATACCCAAATATGGGAATGGGATTCTTCTTCTTCTTCTTGATTTTGTTGGTCAGTTTTAGTTGAAATGGTTTTTTATGAAAGGTGAATGTTATGCACCGACGGAACCAGCATCCAGCGGGAGCTTGCCTGGTGCCGGCCGCCCATTTATACATAGGAGAGTTGAAGAGGTGGAGCGGAAGGGAGAGAGAGGGGACGCAGCGCAGAAAGAAAGGGGAGGCGGAATTGGGTGCGTAGAGGAGAGAGCTAGATTTCTTCCTGAAACATTATTTGCTTTTTCAAGGTAACGCTTAGCTAGTACACGGAAGTGCATACCGTGATTCTTCTGTGTATCAATAACTGCATGCATTGCACGGTAAATGTGAAGAAGTAAGCTATTATCTCGGCAATAATGAGCCAAAATGGTATTTGCAGTGAATCCTCATGTTAAGTAGAGGGATCTCCAATAAGGGACCCCGGAGAGTAGCCGACTCCAACTACCGTTCATGTATGTTCTTGACGGTCCATTTTTGTCTCAGTTCTTAAGAAAAGTAATTCGTGAGATCATGCTTCGGCATCGCTAGTGACTCGGAGTGAAGTCGTAACAAGATAGTCGTACGAAGGTGGCTCGATCACCTCCTTTTCAGGGAGAGCTAATGCTTGTTGGGTTATTAGTTTGCCACTGCTTCACACCCAAAACAAAAAGAAAGGTATCTCCATTTTCGAGTAGGTCTGCGCTCAAATTAAAGCCACAAACATAAAATATGATGGTGGATCCCTCACTTATGTTTGTGAGGGATGAGTAGGTGATGAAGTAGAGAGATATTAGGTGATCCAAACTAGAAGGCATAGGTAGAGAAGAGGCGGAGTGGATCTCTAATTCATTTTTCCTACTCATTCCTAATCCACACTCACAACTTAATAAAATAATTCCACTGTCACTTAATCATCTCTTACATGTATAAGATTATTTTATTAAGTATGAGAGGTGTATTAGGAATGGTGTAGGAAAAATGGATTAGAGATCCACTTACGGAGAAGACGGGTGTGCATAGGAGAGAGAAAATTAGTTTTCTATTAGTATTTTTCAGTTTTTAAAGTTTTGGAGTAAATCTCATATCACGATAGACTAGGGAATTTTACTTTTAAAATATTGTTCATTCTTAAAAACTTTTGAAATTTTTATAAAACTATATCAAATTTTTTCATTTTATGTGATAAAATATTAGTATATTATTTTCTATATATATAATTCATTTAATTATTTTATTTTTAAATTATTTTATAATATCATAATCTCTAATTTCTATATTTCTATGAATAATAAAAAATTTACTCTCTTTGTCCACCTTATAAAGATGTATTTTTACTCGCCTATGGGTTTTACAAAATTATTCCATTCGTTCCACAATAATTGTCACTCTTCGTGTTGCACGAGTTTTAAGGGAATATAAATTAAGAAAATATGGTTGGAAAAGTTAGTGGAACGTGAGAACCATTTTTTTATATTGGTTTTATAATAAAATGTGAGTGAAGTGAATCAGTCGAATGTGAGACTTATTTACCATTTAAAGGTAAAAATGAAGTGTGACAATTTGTTGACCAGCTTTGGCCTTTAATCAGTATAGATTTAAGAGTAAAGGTTAAAATTGGTCCTAAACATATAACGTATACGATTTGGTCCAAAACATTCACTTTTAAATCAGTCCAAAACATTGAAATCGTTATTGAAGTGGTCCTAAACATTTGAAATCGTTATCGAGGTGGTCCTTTCCAAAAAAACTAACGCCAATGCCTATTAATGATTTGTTAGCTTAATTAATATACTAATGCATAATTTCGATGGTCGCACCCAATTAACAATTTTTTAACTTAATTTGTATAATGATGCATAATAACTTAATAACATAAAATAAAATTAAAAAAAAATAAATCAAAATAGAGTCCTCTCGGAGAAATCTACACCTCGCACGCCTATCTCGCCCCCAAATCAGCCCAAGACCCGCCTCCAAGATCAGAAACCCGAAAAGGAGAAACACATGAATTTGATTATGAGAAAGATATGAATTTGAGTAAGATTGATTAAGAATGAGGAGAGAAGAGATGACATTGATGGTGAGTGGAAGACGGAGAGAGGATAACAACGGGTCGGACCGAGACAAGAACAACGACGATGAGGTCAGGAGCAGCAATAGTCGACGACAACAGCAGCAGAAGCGACGAAGCGAAACCATCTTCCAAGAAATAGCTACCGTTGCGACGGAGATAACAACGTCGACCGTCGAGAAAGAAAATTGAGAGAACAATGGTGGACCGTGACGATTTTGATCTCGGATAGTAGCAATGCGGAGAAACACACGATAACGATGATTTGTGGAGGAGCGACGAGAGAGAAAGACGGACGACGCTGAGCGCCGGAGAAAAAATAATTAAAATTTTGGGTTATATACTTATATGAAGTATATATGGTAATTACAATATTAAAAGCAGCGTTGATATGAAATATATATAGTATTACAATATAAAAAACAACATTGATATGAGTATATATAGTAATTATGTACCCTCTCTCGAATTGAAAGTTAGAGTTATATGGAATATAGATATAATTAATATTTACTCATATTAAATGCCGCAATCCGTCTTTCCTCTCGGAGACAATGATCCGGCTGAAGCTTCAAAAGTTATTGATGTAGAAGAATGTCATTCAACTCCATGGAATTTATTTTTGATAAACTACTATCTATACTATCTTTTTTTAACTACTTAGAATTTATTTTTGGGTATATAATTAATAATGTCATTCAACTCCTTATAAATGCATGATTTTCATTTTTTTTGTCACATGTGCTACTAATTAGCGATATGTTTATGTATCTTGTTATCTTGATCACTTTGATTATACTTTACTATTTCAAGTATTGTAGGGGGCCCGAGTATGGTTTAACTTCATTTGGGGTTTAAAAATCATTTTTGGTTGCAGGCCTATTTTTGAGTTGCAGGACTACTTTTGAGTTGCGTGCCTATTTTAGTCTAATATCTGATCTATTTACATATCGACATCACATTCGTATATATCTACTTACCTACATTTGCAAGAATCAACAAATTACAAATCTAAATCATAAATCATGTAGTAAATTCTTGAAATTTTTCCACTGCTAATTTCCATTTCTTTAATAGAACCAAAACCTGAAATTGAATTTGATTTGCACAATGGTTAAATTCAGAATTTGTAAACAACTTATTTAAATTGACATATAAAACTGCACAAACAAAGAAAATTTCAAATCGGGATAAAATCTGCCGAAAAAAATGAAATAGGCTCGAACAAAATTTCTCATAAATATTAGAACTTTCTTTTCATCAAAGATAAATAGCAACGATTTTATTTTAAAAGAAATTTGAAATTGAACTCTCTATACCCTATTCATGCTTGGAAATAGGATTATTACCGTTAAACACTTGCAAGAACCAAGGAATCTTCCATGTTTCCAAAGCTGGCATTTAAACTTTTATTAATGCTTTTGTACCTGAAAATGAATATCCCATTGTAAATATACAATAAATCCATTAATTCAGCCAGAGCATGTTTATGCATAATACATTTCTAATAGAAAGCTGGAAGGTCCCTTCACATTATTATGTTCGCTTTGGGAACCCGCTGCTTTTTTTTTATTAAATAGCATGCTCGCCATTTATCCTATAAATACTCTTTCCTATCTCTTTCACAATCACTCAGCAATATCAATCCACAAGTTCATCAACAAGTTTAGCAAGTAGTAATTGGAACTCAGCTAGTCGAATTAGGTATTTCAAATTTCTTTTTCAAATTTGTGCACAACATTCAGGATGAATGTCTGGGCCATTCCTCTTCTTTTTCTCATTGTCATTTTCTCTATATTATTCTAACACTATCGAGTTAGTCTTCACCTCATTAGTATTTATATGTAGATGTTTCCTATTGCTTCCATGTGTATCTTTTTTTTGTACATCAAGGTTTCTCAGACAAAAACAACATATTATCTCATAATATGTTTATTTTACTTTGAGTACATCTCCTTCCATCTATATTAGTAGATCAGCTTATGCACTAAATAATCATATTATGGTCCTTTAGCTTCAGGATGACTGTTCCGCATGGTGGTTAGCATCTATCTATCATCACATTTTCCCTATTTTCAATTTAGTTTGATCAGATTAGTTTTTACCTCATTAGAGTTTATATGTATCTTCTTCCTTTGCTTCCAACAAATATCCTTTTTTTGTACACGTAATCTGCACAAATGAAACATATTATCTATTATATGTTTATTGCACCATCGCAATATCTATTGTTCAGTATGATGGTTACTATCTATCTACTTAATCTCATTTTCCCTACTTTCAATTTACTTTGATCGATTACACCTTTACCTCATTAGAGTTTATATGTATCTTCTTCCTTTTGCTTACAAGAGTATCTTTTTTTTTGCATCAATCTGCACAAATAGAACATAATCTAATTATGTTTATTTCACCATCAATAATATCTACCGCCTCTAATATTTCCCATTTTTACATTAGTTTTGAGACTATTTCTATCATCCTACTTTTTGGTCACAACTATATTACCGTAAGACATTTTTGTCTAATTTAAAAATTTTCAATTCAGTTTAATGAGTTGGGTCAATTACCTATTGAATATTTGTTTTCTATTAATCAGCTTGTCTTTGCCGCCATTGTTATCTTCTTCCATGTAGATTTGAAACTGCATAAAATAATGACATTATGTCCTTGCTTAACAAGGTGATTAGATGTTGTTTAGGCTTCCGAATTTTCGGGTTTTTTAATTTCTTTGAATGTTGTCTTTTGTCTTGATCTCATGTCTTAATCTTATGATGCTAGAATTCCTATTATATTCGATTCATGGTCAGCTTCTTGGAGGGATATTCATATAGCCGATTTGGAGAAATGTGTAATGTTTTGTACTATCTTAATCTCAATAATCGCAATGAAGTTTCATATGCATATTATCTTTAATATTCTAAATTATAAACAAGAAATAGCTTTTGTTGATTATTAATCCTTCAAAGACACATTAGATAATTTATTATGAGTCACAGCTCAACACATGTTAAGCAAACAACCTTCAAGTTATTTATCTACCATGTATAGCAAACATCTTATGCACCCTAAAGGATGTAAAGTAGACATTTGTAATCAACATTATATTATGTTATTTGTTATCAAACTTCATATGGTATAGCTTTAAAGTAGTTTATAATCATTTATAAATTTCTCGAGACACATGCATGTATATCCGACAAACTATTCCATACATTCTCAAAGCATGTCACAGTTAAATTATATTTACATACTAATTTAATACTTGGTAAATTACCTTCACCGAATTTGCTTCAAGTTGGTGGCAATGGAGACTCAAAATCCACCATACTTATTCCCGCCATAAAAGAAGAACTATTTAAATAAAAGAAATTTATACCATATACAAATCAGTGTTAGTTATATAAATAATGATTAAGTCAAATCTATTCTCAGCTTTTAAAACTGAGCACAGAAATTAAAATATGTGGTTATTACCATCACAATTTATGTTTTATAGAATGCATTATTATATAAATTAAGGCACAACTTCTTTTATGGCAAGAATATCTTTATATATAGTTAAGAATAACATTTTTAAACAAGATGTTTAGTACCTTTAGAGTATTTTTTCCCTAAAAATACCTTTACCCACTTCACAAAGATTTTACCATCACTCACACTCATTCGATTACACAAGTGAAAATTCATATCACCCGTTTCTCTTAAAAATTACCTTTATTCAGTTATGCCTCATGCTATGTTCCAAGTTACATTTACATTTTTTGTTGCCGGCGAATAGTCGTTTATTATGCTCACTTCTTAGCCGACTAGAGAACAGCTTATTTTACCACATTCCCCGTTTGCATTCTTGATTCCCTAATCCCGTCGCTACTTGTTGTGCCTCCGTTCTCGATCTTGATCTTGATCTCGCATTTTCCGTGTTGAAGTTATTTTGGTAGTTTTGTCAGCCTCTTTTGATGAGTATGAATAGAATATATTTTTGAGCAAGAATCGTGAATAATCACTTGTTGTTTACTCGATGTCACATAGAAGGTAAAGGAATTAGGGTTTTTGTCGCCGACTCAAGGTGGAGGCCGAGGTCGAGGCTATTTGTGTAGACGTGCCTTTTTCCACACCCACCGCTCGAGAACGGCCGATTTGGAGTCATCGTGACTTGGAGAAGGAAAGAACCAGTGGTTTGTGTTGGCTGCGCAAATTGTGTGATAAAAGCTTTAGTATATTTTCGAGTCAATAATGTTTAGAACTAAGTTTGATTAACTATTATGCTTAATAATTTAAATCGCAAGGTAATGTTAAGTGGAGCTTTTGCTTTAAAAAATTGTTTCGGGCTTTTATTCTGGGTCGATTGTAATGTATCTAAGATTGGGCTTGACATTTTATTTTCCTGCTGAATTTTCTTTTATAATTGAATTGGGTTGTGAGTTAAAGTTAATAAAAAAATCACCTTCTTATTTGTCAATTTATGTCTAAATTTGAAAATTTCGAAGTTTTGTAAATTTGGGTTCTCTAAATTGGACTTTGTGCTTTTTATACCTAATTAAGTTTTGTAAATGTGTTAATTTCTTCTCTAATTTTAAAAAATTTAAAATTTTATTATAGTTAATTTACTTTTATTCTTCTTCTAATAATTTTTTCAGTATAGGTTAATTTACACTTTCGTTTTGTCTTTTCCATTTTAGTTTCCAACTTATTTAGTTTTTTTATATTTTTAGATGTTTAATAAGATGTTACTATCAAGTATATCTTCTTTTACTTTAGCGTCCATAATTGTATTACATTTCTAATTTTTAAAGTTGAAGAAGTTAGTGATAATTATTCATCAAATGATTTACCTTTATCACGGTTGATTTGCTCCCTTGTAGTATAATATGAAAGTCGAAATTCATGATTTAAATATTTATTCATTAGATTACCATTTTTTTTTGTTTTTTTTATATCTTATTCTAATTAATAAATATTTGTTTCTATATATTATTCTAAATAACAAATATATTTTCTCCATTCATTTCACAAATTAACAATGTATTAAATTGTGTGTTGAATAGGTAATTTGATTAGTACTATATTTTTTTCATGTGTAGTACATAATTATATTAATTTATTTTTTTTCAATTATTTAAAATTTGCTTTTATTATTTGAAAATGTATGTGACCCGTGCATAAAGTACCTATGTTAATACTAGTTGGATATAGCAACACATAAGATCACTTTTGACCCGAATAGCCTGTTGGTTAGCTCGGGAATCAAGATCTAGGGTTAGCCGAAAATTTATAACCCGAAAAAATTCACAACCCCAATAACCCGCACCCAAATAGCCCGACAACCCGAGTGAGTTGGCCCGAACCTGAGCGGGTTAGCCCAATTGACATCCCTAGTTTCAAATGTTTGAGGACCACTTCGATAACGATTTCAAATGTTTTTGGGACCCGATTTTCAAAGCGAATCTTTGACTCAAATTGTCAACTAACTATATTGCCAGTGAATTCAATTTTGACCTCTACCTCTAAATTTAACTATGAAAATCGTACTATAAATTTTATTTATCTTAGTAGTATGATGTTAAAAATATACAAACAATTCTTTGTAATTTAACAATAATTTGTTTTATAAGAATGTTACTATGTAGGTTTAATTTATCATTTCCATATATTAAATAATATTTCTTAATAAAAAAATATCAAATGAACAATAGCTAAAAATAAAGTGGACCAAGTAGCCATTCCCTAAAAACCTCACTTGCGTTGAGTCGCTTAGCTTTAGCAAAATCAAAGCTGCATCAAGTTCTAACTATGACAAATCATCTTAAACAAACGCATAATAAAACTCATGATTGTGCAATGTTAAAAATAAGAAAAAGATTCTGAGGACTCTAGGAAGAGAATGGTGACAAAATTTTCAAACATGCAACACAGTTCATTCGTAGAAGAATCCAAACATACATAGCACAAGATAGACAAGGCCACAGCACAAATGAAGTTGGGAAGACACCCAACCAGATTTTACAAAAATCCTGGTGACAATGCTAATAACTCGAATAAAGGGTGCCATAGGCTGGAACATCCTACATTAGGCGTATCAAAGCTCAATAGATTACTGGTAGTACATAAGCTGCTGGGCGCCAGCTACATTCTGATAACCACCATCATAGATGGCTTGACTAGCGCCTGCACCCATTCCCATAGCTGCTGGCTTCAGAGCGTGTTGACCCCAGGAGGCATGAGGGCAGGGATGCCGCCCATCTTGCTGATTGCAATTTGCCGCTCATACTTAAAAGGTCAGCAGCAGATAGGCCGTGCAGTGGTGCAGGTCCAGGTGGAAGGAGTGGGTTTGAGCTAGTTCCAGGTGGAGTTGGTTTGTTACCCTACCTAACACTGGAAAATCAGAAAAGCAAAAGGAGAAAAAATTAATAAAATTTCTAAATATGGCTTCCAACAACCATGACATTTTGACATAGGTGTAACAGGAGGGAGAATGACTAGTATCCATACCCACATTTCACAGCTTATTGAATAATTATCCCATTCAATTAAAAAAACTGACCACTTTGCTATTTCGGAATGTCCCATAAATATAGCAAATTCTATTTTAGGATACTTTTTTCTCTCTAATGAGGCGAGCCCCATTCTCCACTAACAATGCTCAAATCACTTTTTCTTTCTATATCTCTCATACTTTACTAATTGCGCATTAAACTCATGCCAGCATAAAGCGGTTTATTTTTTGTGGGACAGAGGGAGTATTAAACTTGTGATTATGCTGGATAAACAGCTACATCTATTTGTTTCTTTTCCATTTTAGAAGTGGACAAAACATGGTGATGAAGCACAACAGGAAAGATGGAAGGCAGTATGGCAAGTGGCAACAACATCTAAGGTAGTGGATAGATCCACTGAAATTAACAATTTTGCTTTCTTGAATCCACAATTGGCAGCATTATGTAGAACTCAGAATTGAATGCAATGATGTGGACAGTCAAAAACTACAAACTCAGCAGCAAGAGACAAATATAGTTCATTCAAGCTTTACTTGTTATTAATATTTAATAGGCTACCATCTCCATATAAACAAGCGGAGTGGAACAAACCTTAATTTGTTTGCCATAGAGATAAGGACTGAGCATTTCCCAATTGAATGGCCATAGCAGCCTCTGCATGGGTGCTGTACCTCACAAAGCCAAATCCTTTATCACGCTGCACCCCACTTCTTCAATTGATCCCGCACCAAGTGCATGGAAGTGGCGGTGGAGGTCAACCTGGCTTACTCGGCATAATAAAATCAAGGAAGTACTTTGTGAAAGCAAGATGCTTTAAATTGAAGAGTTATAGTCAAAACTAGCCAACACATATAAGATTTATTGAAAATTTTAACTCCCAATTCAATCAACTATCTGAATCAAAGCTGGCCACAGTCACACATCCATAAAGAAGCACACACTTCCAAATTTATTGTATACTCTTTATATCAATCTATCCTGAACACCCAGGAGACATTATGTATCGGGGGGAGTGGGGAAGCAAGCAAAAGAAGGCTTACTTCTGGAGCAAGATTACCAACATATACAGTGGTGTATTGAGGGTTATTCCCTTAGAGCATCAGTGCTTGCTGCCTCCTTAACTTCTTCTGTAAAAGCACATCTGTTTTGGTCAAACAACTCAAACTAACACGTCTTCATCACCTAGTGAGCACAGCAAGTAGGTATGAAAGGAATGCAATTTAGATAGTGATTTCTATTTTTTCTTAACAAAAACAAACACAGAACTCTCAGAGATGTTACACTAAAGGTGGTAATTAGATCAAAATATAAATGCGATGCTTAAGAGCCTGTAACTAACAACTAAACAATTACAAGTAAAATCTTCTTAGTTTCAGGCAACAACCAAATGTTATGTCCCCCGAACATACTCACCAGACGAATCGTTTGTTAGTTCCACGACACTTTTAGCATCTGAGTTCTGCTTTTCATCAGTGGTACCAGCACCCTTTGTGGCCCAGTTACAACGTATCTCCCTCTACCAAGCCATTTTCCTGGAATGTTTTCAAAAAAAAAAACCTTTTAAGGTTTCTGTTAATTGAAACACAAAATGTGTTTTAGGAATTAACCCAAACCATTTCACCAGTTAAATCATTTATTGCACTTTGAGCTTCCTGGGGAAATATATAAATGTACAAATAAATAAATAAAAAAAATAACAAAAAAAAAGGGGGCAAACTAAAAGGTTCTGTTACTCTGTATCATGCAAACACTAGCTTGAACGAAAATTCAGATATCACAAGAGCAAGTACATGTTGGTTGGGGAAAGAGACAAAATAAACCCCCTAGAACGGCCAGTTTTTTGGTCCCACAAAACCCCTTTTGCATCACTAGGAAAAAAAAGAGTTTTGTAAACATTTATTAGATCTGACAATCACATAACAAAAAAAGCATTACCTGACCACAAGCAAAAGAAATTAAGTTGAGTGGAGAGATGCTTACGAACAGCTAGGATAAACAGAAAAGCATGCATACAACATGGCGTCAGAAACCCCTAGGGCTGAGATCACCAACAAAAATGTTATAATGACCTGCAAATGGATATAAACTTCAAGAGGCACTCAACAGACGCAAAAAGAAAAAAGCTAATTTAGCTTGTGCCACATGTTTAAAAATATTAAAGACGATGCCCATTTTGATGTGTCTTCCCTCTGACCACTAGCATATGCCCAGTTAACTTTTATGGGGCTGCCCAAACCTGAAATTCAAATAGATAATATTAATGTAAACACACAGCACCAGACTGAATCTTCAGTAGTACTTCTTACAAGTGCCTTCCGGGGGGGAGAGTCAATATTGCAAGAGAAGCACATCTCGATCAAAGTAATGAATGAATTCCCTAGGGTGACTGCACCATCGAATCACAGAATGTCAACAAAATCCAAAATTTTGATGTATGGGAACAACCAGAAGGCTGTGTTTGAGAGCAGTTGTACCTTTTCCCCTTTTTAACAAGCTTACAGCCCCTCAACCGGGCCAGTACTTTTCAAAAACTTCTTGGGAAAAAGTGGTTCTGTCACCTGGGGTGAATGTTACCAACATACCTGCATTTTCTCAAAAAATAAAAAAAACCCACAAGTTTAAAAAAAAAAAAGAAAACAAAGAAAAACAAAAAGGGAAATTATAAGAATCTTCAACAGAAAAGGAATGATTCACATGAGTAAGATAAATAGATATTCCCGAATATTCCTCAAAAGGACTAGATGGTCTGCTAAAGGAGGTCATATATGGTTACCAGCATCAAATAGATCTATTATTATAAAAATATATACATACACATATGTGATTTTAATTTTGGATCAATAACTCATGCATGATTAGCTTGCAGCCGCAAAACGTTGATGTTCTGCCCAATATTTCAGTTACATTTAACGGGAAAGTATACATTACCTGTAGCTGAAAAAATTAGGTTAGAACATCAGAGTATGTGCAAGCTAATCACATAGCACAACCTAAAAAAGGGTAAACATAACCTAAAAAAAAAAAACCCTTATACAAACACTTACACACTGCGGCATGTGCTTGGGTCAAACCCAGGAGGCAGATTTCCACTAGGAATTGGCTCAATCTGCAAATGGCAAGGTGCGAATTAATTAAGCTGAAAAATAAAAAATAATTTCAAACCGTTGGCAAAATGCCAATTACCCAAAGGAAGAAAAAGATAAAAAAGACTAAAATACAGGATTAGGAAGAAAATTATATAGGCAGAAAAAAGATGCAAATCCATTCAATGTTCATCAGCTTTACACACCTAAAATGCACAGAAACTACTTAAATGCCACCATTTCTGCTTCACATACCAAATATCACCTACTTTCTGAAATAATGGGAGGCACAAAAAAACAGGCATCAATACTACATCTGTTTTGGCTTGAAGCCCAAAATTCACTCTCAACCCTTCTGCTGAAAAAGAATTCTTGTAAAGGTCGATGAACATTAAACAAACTAGTACTACATTTTATCTTTTGTAAGGAACTCAACCGATTGTTGTGTAGCAAAATATGCCTACCCAGCAATACAGTCTGCTTCTCCTTTTTTTCTCTTTGCATACAGTGATGATATTGTTTCCTTAACTAAATCCATTTCAAAATTTGTAGAACTTTGACAAAAACATTCTCTTTATTGGCCAGTAACTTGGCCTGGTCTGTTAGATCAACTAGACACCTAGTAAAAAAGCATATTCTCCAATGGACGTAAACCTGTGCTCTATCTTTCTCTCGCTACAGTCACAACTCACTTAAGATTCTGTATTAACCATAATGCAGTTTCCTAAACGAGTCCAACTTAGTTTATCTTACGGAAGACAAAACAAGTCATTAGATGAACTACAGTTTCCTCCACGTCAATTTAATCGCATTTACGCACAATCCGCACTTCAATAAACAAGCAACGACAAAATGGGGAAAAAAAAAAAACCACCCATCCAAGTTTCAAAAACTGAAGCCTGCAACCGACAAAAGCTTAAAAACCTACCCAATTGAGCTACGTAAAATCTCAGTAAACCAACAAACAAAAATAACACCTAGATCAACACCCGAAGCATCCCGAAATTCACAAATAATCTACAAAATATCAATTAACTCCAAAACCAGAAGGAGCTAAACGACTAGAAAATATATAAAATTTGGAACCTGAGGAGCAGCTAAGAGGCCTGGATGATAGAGCGACTGCTGCTGAAGAAGCGCTTGTTGCATCAACGCCTGATGCTGTTGCTGCTTCAATCTCTGATTCTGCATTTTTTGCTTGAATTTTCAAGTGAAAAATCGATCAATCAAATGATCGACACGCGAATTTTATCGGTTTAGGGCTCGTCAAGCGAGGAAATGAGGAAAAAGAAAAAAAGAAAAGAAAGAAAGAAAAGAAAAACAAAGAAAAAAAGAAAATGTCGATGAAATTGTGCTTCTCGGGAAATTTATACCTCAGTTTTTTCGACTGGGCCCCACTCACGCGGTGCTGAATACTGATACTCTCGGATATTGTTAAGTGAGATGAGTTTTTTATTTTCCTTCTATAAGCCCATTTTTGTCGAAATAATGTCCAAA
This sequence comes from Salvia hispanica, assembly GCF_023119035.1. Classification (NCBI taxonomy): domain Eukaryota; kingdom Viridiplantae; phylum Streptophyta; class Magnoliopsida; order Lamiales; family Lamiaceae; genus Salvia; species Salvia hispanica. Next base: position 21,410 of record NW_025952744.1, on the reverse strand, counting down.
TGTAGATTTAAATATTTTTGATAGAGGTTTCATTTTAAATATGCATATGATTTTGTTCTTATTTGTAAAAACATTATATTTTTAGTCATTTAAGGATAGAAATATTTAAACTATCAAGTTAAACAAAGTATTTTGTACAAATTTTCAAGGGTTTGTAGATATTTTTGTACGTATTGATTGCATATATAGGGGGCTTGCAACTACGTGCACTCCACAAATGGATCTTAACCTAAGATCTTCCAACCAACTTCCTTATTCGAAGATTGAATATCTAAGAATGAGAAAATATGACATACTAGTTACTACTACAAATACAATGGAGAGATATGAGAAATCAAAATTACGTCACCCTCGAATTCCTAATTCTTTCTAATACTGAATTCAACTAAGTCTCCTTCTTCTTGCCGATGATTTAGCCACCTATTGTCACCCCTTCCAAATTTCGATTCCACACGACTCAATTTCGCTTCGGCTTTGTGCCTCGTCATCTCCTGTTGCGGGAAAGCATATATTGAGCGCCGCCGCTCATTAAGTGTTGTCTCCAGTGATATCTCCAATTTTAATGAGACTTGATTTATGTTTATATAGTAATTTTTTATTGTCCTCCATGGTTGGATTTGTTTGATTTTTTTTCGCTGATTTTTGGGGTTAGTGTGGAGGCAACGATCAATCAATCCCTATGATTGAGCATGCTCTACTACCATGTCAAATTTGAATATGGACATAAATTGGAAGAGTGTAATAGAATTCTATATTCGTTAATATGTTGAAATCATAATAATATACGCAAAGTTTTCTAGTTTAAACTCTTTTTTTCCTTTTCATAATTTTCCATAAAACTCCTATTATTAATTACTCACAAAAATAATATTAGAGGAATATCTTTTAATTACCTAACTTCAAAGATCATTTTGGTATCTAGAACTTTGAAAATATCATTTAAGGTCCATTAACTATAGTTAATATCATTTGAAATACTTTATTATTTTTTCAATTTTTTCCGATGAAAATACTTCATGCCTTAAAAGAGTATATATTTTTAATAAACTTATCATACTCATATTTTTTATAAATATCTTACAAATATATTTTGACAAATTTTCTAAATATAATTTGACTTCAATATTATCACTTAATTTTGTGACATGCAAGAATAGATCCTTATTTAATTTTTTATTATTAAAGAAAAGTTCTTTATTCAATTTTAAAATTCTTTAATATAAAAAATTGAAGAAAAACAATTTTACTTGCATGTCACATAATTAAGTGATAATATTGAAGGTCAAATTATATTTAGAAAATTTGTCAAAAATATATTGTAAAGATATTTATAAAAAATATGAGTATATGCTTAGTTTATTAAAAATATATACCCTTTAAGTTATCGGGTATTTTCGCTCTATAAAACTTGGAAGTAGTAAAAAAGTACTTTTAAATGATATTAACCCATATGATGGACTCAAATGATATTTTCAAAGTTCATGACCTAAAATGAGAAACTTGGAAATAGTAAAAAAGTACTTCAATTGATATTAACCCATACGATGACCTCAAATGATATTTTCAAAGTTCACTGGACGGACCTATAATAATATTTTGGCAAAGTTCAGGTACCAAAAAAGATATTCCCTCGTAATATTATCATATTAAAACTTTATGATAATTATTTTTTAGTAGAGTGAAAATGAGAAATACTAAGAAAGAATGAAAAAAAAGTAAACGAGAAATTAAAGGTGGAGAATCTTGTTCTCACATTTTTGGACGATAATAATTATAAAAGAAAAGAAATATAATAACAGAAATCAATTAATTGGAGACTTGAGGTAGATAAATGAAATTATGAAAGTGTAGATAGATGGTAAACATAATTAAGACCATATGGCGGCCGGTCTTTGATTTATAATTATTTATATAATTACATAAATTTTTATAGTATCGGTTTATACTTTGTAGTGTACATATTTTTAGAATTAGAATTGCCGCACTCGTATTCTTTTCCGGACTATGTCAGTTACAAAAATGTAACAGTTTTATGTTTGTTCATTTCTCTCCATTTCGTAAAATCTTTCAAGATTTAAGATTAAAGATGGGGGTAGTTATTACAGTTGGAGGTGAATGCCTAAACATAGAGAATAACTGTTTTGTCGCGGTAAAACAAACGAAAATCCATGTCCCTCTGTGAAACAAATTCGCCGCGAAAATTACTGCTGAAAATCATGAACATATTTTGACAAATGAATTCTTGATCCCGTGACCACCCCGATGGCCATAGCCAGTTCATCCATATTCTTGTGCATTTTTCTGCTAATTTCTCCCCCAACACTATCCATTTCTGAACCCGAAGCTCTCCTCAAATTCAAAAAATCCTTCGTGGATTCATCCTCTCTGCATTCATGGAAGCCCGGGACGAGCCGTGCGCAGCCAACGCGCATTGGATCGGCATAATCTGCGTGAACGGATTGGTTTCGAGCCTCCGGCTGAAGAACTTGGGGCTGTCCGGGAAGATTGATATTGAGTCGCTGTCCCCGCTCTGACCCTGAGAAGCGTTGGCTTCGTCTCGAATTCTTTCTCTGGCCCTATCCCGAATTTCAATCGCATGGTGCTGTTAAAGGGATTGTACCTCTCGAAGAACAAGTTTTCAGGGGAGATTGCAGCTGACTATTTCAAACCCATGGCCGGCCTCAAGAAGGTTTGGTTGTCGGGAAACAGCTTCTCGGGCCGGATTCCAGCCTCGTTGTTCCAGCTTGCTCGTTTGGCAGAGCTACGCCTGGATAACAACCAGTTTTCAGGGACCATTCCCCCCGAGCTGCCAGCTCTCGTGTTCTTGGACGTCTCCAATAATAAATTGGAAGGTGAGATCCCCGAGGGCCTGATGAAATCGGGACGAATGCATTCAAGGGTAAGCGGGGCTTGTCGATCCTAAGGTGGGGCCTTTGATACTAATGTGGGGCTTTATGGGCCATCCTCGCAGCCCAGGATGAGTCGCATGCACATGTCCTTTTTCATGTGGTTCTTGGTGGCGGCAGCACTGTTGTTCTTGGTGATGGTGGTTGGTATCTTCGCGATGAAGAGGAGGCAGGAGAGGGTGGTGGTGTAGACGAATGCTCTAGTTTCCACATATCGAGTGCTAGGAGGACTGGTGGGGTGGCCCATACGGAGGGGTCAGCCTCGGGCTCCGCCACGCGCCACAAGGAGCCGAGGAATTATGGAAAGGGGATGGAGATAGTGATGATGAATGAGGAGAAGGGTGGGTTCTCGATGCAGGATCTCATGAAATCCTCGGCCCAAGTGCTGTCGACCGGGGCCACCAGCTCGTCCTACAAGGCCATGATGCCCACCGGGATGACCGTCGTGGTCAAGAGGATCAAAGAGAACGCCAAGATTGGGAAGGAACAATTTGATGACGAGATGAGAAGGCTTGCCTGTTTAAGCCATCCAAATGTGTGCACACTCTTGGCCTATCACTTTCGACTAATGAGAAGCTTTTGGTGTGTGAGTATAGACCTAAAGCCAGTCTCCTCTATCAATTGCAATTACACGGTAACTTACTAACTAACGAACTAACACGTGCATATCTTAGCCCGTTCGTTCCAACCATCTTACCTTCATCTCCAGGTACAGACACCCACTCCGAGCTGGACTGGACAACAAGACTCAGGATACTTCAAGGCATTGCTAGGGGTCTGGCTTACCTTCATACCGAGCTCTCCTCCCTCGACCTCCCACACGGTAATCTCAAATCCAGCAATGTGCTTCTAACCGAACAATACGAGCCTCATCTCTCAGACTACGGGCTATGCCTAGTGATTAGCAGCAGCCTTGCTTCACAAACACTAGCAGCATACAAGGCTCCAGAAGCAATTCTGGATCACCACATTTCACCAAAATGCGACGTCTATTGCTTAGGAATCATCATTCTTGAACTTCTTACTGGAAAGTCACTTCTCAGTTTGTCAACAACGGAGAGGGTGGGGTCGATGTAGTCCAACTGGCGGGATCAGCTGTTGCTGATGCGAATGAGGACGAACTATATGATCCGCACCTGGAACAGACCGAAAAGTCCAAACATGAGATGAAGCAGCTTCTCCATGTCGGTGTAGCATGCACCGAGAACAGACCCGAGCAGCGTTTGGACATGGCAGAGGCCCTTGGGCGGATAGAAGGGATAACAGGGGAGGGTCAATCCCATGAGCAGACGACCATCCACGTCGAAGATCGATCCTTGAAGGAGCTGGTGTTATGAACATGGCATCCGAATGAGGGGATGTGAGTCTTAGTTTTTGAGGTATCATGACCAAGTTTCTCGGGCATGGATGTGGACTGAAGAGAATGAAATCCACTCCACTTTCTTGCAAGAATTTTGTTTATGGTTGACAGGACTCAATATGGCAACATGCTCATATACTATAAATTCTTGATGTGGGGAAAGTATCATTACACACACACACACATTCTCTATCTCTCTATGTTATTTTCTGCATCTTCACTCATTAAACATCGCGACACAAGCTTAAAATCATCCTTAGTCCTTACCATCCGACGAGCCCTAGATATGCAAAAATAATGGCATTTATACTTGCAAAGATAAAATTAAACTTATACCAAATATCAGAATAGCTTAAAAGGAATCCTAGAGCTGATACTTTCTAGTAAGGTCACAAAAATCAATCAACAAATATATGGAAGAGAAGATATAGATGGATGAAATACAATTGAGTAGAAAATAGAAAGAAAACAAGAAACAATCCAGCCTTGCAAATAGCTATTTCCAAACTTCTTTCTCATATTCCATCCTCGCAGTTTCCACAAGGCACTCACTGGCAACAACTTTTTAAGTATTCTACTGATCTGATTATTAGCCACGCCATATGTATATTGGTGAAGTGAGGTTACAGACTATATGTGGACTATTTCAGGCAGTCTTTTCTTGTTCAAGATCACTATGGGGAGAACCATTGCCGCTTGTGGGAGATTCAAACTCTGGGCTCCTTACATCCTTTGGGACCAGTTGTGATGGTTTAATGAGTTTCAGAGTGTCGTCTTTGTCAAACTCTTCCTCAGCATCCTCGGATGAATAAGCATATCTGGTTGGGGCCATAAATACCCAATCACATACAAAGCAGATGCAAAAGAGGAGGGAGAAATTTTTGCATAGCATTTCATAGTTCTTGGCATAAAGTTCTACAGGCAGTTCTGCTAATGAATTCGCTTAGATTTAAATACAGGAAAATAACCAAAGATCTTAGTGTTTCTTTCTACTGTATGTACGCAGTATCAGGATGCCAATGGCGAGATGATGAAAACAGAAACACAGAAAGTGGCAGGGTAAAGGAATGAGAAAACAAAATCCTTATATTTTTAACGGTCAGAACCACCAAAACCAGAAATATATAAATAAGAGTTTTGAACAAGATGGTTACCGCATTGAGTTCTGTGACGGCGCCCAAAGAGCACATATGACGCATAATAGGGAGAAAGACAGTACTTGCCAGAACGCAGGGATGATCCAAGCATTCTGCCATAGCTCATTGTATACGTCATTTGATTTGAAATAAAGCTGAAAAAAGCAGGGGTCATTAGTCAATACAACAAAATGCTATTTGCGGGCAAGTTTTATTTCGAACTCAATTGTTGTCTATGGACACTGTCATGAGACAAGATATTGGGTTTGGCTCGTTAGAATAAGCTGCCAACATTACCTCATAGCAAATCCAGCCAACAGACACAATAACTGCAACCGCTAATGCGTTGGTGAACTTCCTGTAAATATCTAACTTGGCAGTCAACCTCCTAGCCTGTTAGGTCGAGTAATCAAAGAATGGGAGCAAATAGATATGTCAGTAAACAGAAAGGAGTCAAAGGAAAAATGTTAGTACAACCAGACACCAATCACTTCCAAGTTCGTGATAGACTATGAGAGAAACATCAACTGCATACCCGATTACCAAGTCACTGGCTTGTTAAGAGCATGAAAGAATTAATTTAACTTGAAATCAGGACTATATATACGTGTCTGTTTGTGTGTGAGAGAGAGTGTGCATCTTCCTCTGGATTTTACTGGATAAACAGTGAAATGCAACCCAGGACATAATTATCCCAATCACAACCAACCCTCACTTATAGTAGCAGGCTACATGCAGAATCCAATGGCGATTGGCACAGCATTCACATGAGACCTTACTTTGAGAAAATACACTTGCAACCACATGATTTTACTTGATAGTCTATTTTACTGCCTAGCTAGGACACAAAGATAAGCTTAAGAATGAGAATCTTGTACCTGAAGCTTATTCAAGGTGGAAGAGAGGGAGGTAAATATCCAAAGAATGAAGAAAGCATCCAAAATTGCCACCGGCAGGACAGAAAAATAGTCTAGCCTTCCCTGAGCGGTCACTCACAGTACCGACATTTTCAATAATTTCAAGTATTTCAGATGCAAGGAAGAAAGTTCCTCCAAGTAACATAACTTTTGATGTAAGCCCGCCTAAGGTAGGTCTGACAACACCATAACCCATGGAAACAATGAGAAGGACTAGTCGTGCCACCGTACGTTTCACCGTCCCAAAAGTGACTGCCCAGAGAGTGATCCCAGTAGGTCTGGTTCCAGTTTCATTAAACTCAGCATAATCAAAGTACCACAAGGCCATTTCAAACATTCCCAGTGTTATCACGAGTGTAATACAGTTTTGCAATGGAAGGACTTCTTTCCAAAATCTTGCATACTGTGAAAACCAGAATACCCCAAGCAGCACAAATGCAAGAGACATGAACCCATAGAATCTCATGAGTGGAGCCATTCTGCCAGGTAGGTAACCAGTAGGATTTTTCCATACCGATTTCCCTCAACATAAACCTCTTTAAGCCGTGGATCACAATGAATAAAATACAGGTTGTACATCCCAGTTTTTGTAATTTGCAGGGATCTTGGCTGCAGAGTAAGCGCTCTGTTGTATCTATATCAAATGATACACCAAATACTTGTGGCCATCCTGGATTATTGGTAGAAGGGCGGTAAATGATTTGACCTTGCTTGCAGACTCCAAGCTTTGCTAGGTCTGCTGAGCAGCATAGAGCTCTCTGACCTCCATATGCAGAACCTCCAATTGTGTCCCTGTCGTCGACCTCAAATACAACGGCATGAATAGATTCTGAGCTGAAATTGGAGAGGCCCAACGGCCTATGGAATACTATCCTTTCAAATCTGTTTTTTAGATATTTAAAGAAAAGGATCAGCTATCTCTTAGTATATGGAGTATAATGATTTCAAATGCTCAGATCTAAAATCACAGCTTAAGAACCAAACATATCCATCAAAGACGTACTCAGTCCATCCAGAAGTGGGAGTCCTACTTTTTCAGCACAGGTAATGTGAAGAATTGTGAGTTGACAAAGTTTGTAGAATGCAGTCTCAGTTTTACATATTAACTAATAGCTAATGTGAGTCTCACTTATTATTTAGTATTAGCTTTATAATTAAATGTGAGTGGAATGTGGATCCTACTTATAAGTTATAGTAAAAGTGAAATCAGACTACTGTTGGCGGACGACCCAAGATGACAAAAGAGACTCATATTACCGGAAGCAGGGAGTATCAGGAAAAGCAGAAAACTTAAAATTGAGGAAATGGTTAAAAAACATTCTTTAGTCCCAAAAACCGGGAGGTTCTGATTAGCTTTTTCAACCTTTAGCATAACAAACCATCATATTCTGTTTTGGTTCCGTTTTTCTATTGGATTATCATTCTAGATGCACATTCCAAGAATCTGAGATTAAAATTAGCTCAGGTACTGCAAGTCAACAACGACAGTTGCATTAGCTTTCGCCTCAATGCTCAAATCTCATGTGTTAGAAATAAATAAATTAAGAAAGTAGGCAGAAGCTTTTTCTGAAGTAACCGCACTCATCACCGCATGCAGGATCTTTCCGGATCAATCAATTTCACTAGAGAGTAAAAATCCAGAGCATTTCACCGAACACTCTACACACTTACCAACCACCGACAACTACAAACATCAATTCCAAGTCAAATTTAGAGCGGATCTCTCAAATGATTAGAATTCAACACCTTCAAAACTATAACAACTCAATCAAACAATCATGTAACAACAATCCAACACAAAAAAGCACACCGAAATTCGCGAAAGAGAAAAAGGAAGTAAAATAGCAAATTCACCGGATAAAAGAGTTTCCGGGGAGGACTCGTTGAGACTGGGGGCAGAAGAGTAAATCCCCTCGCTGCCTCCGTGAACAACGAACGCATTTCCTTTTGCGGCGAATCTCTCTCCGGCGTACTCGTGCACCGACGCCTCGATGCGAAGAGTGCATAGCAGCAGCAGCAGCAACGCCACCGCAGCGAGGCGCAGGGTGGGGATTCCGGAGCTCAAGCGCAGCATTGTGAAATCAACTTGAGCTCAGGCGTGTGGATCTGCTGAAAGAGAGTGAGATCTAGCGCTGAAATTGGTGAACTAGAGAGAGTCAATCAGCTCACACACCGTTGTCAATTGTTTAAGGACATTGACTAAGGGGGTTATCTTCTACGGCGAGCTCAATTTAGGCTTAATTTCTAAGCCATTAATGGTGCTACACGTAGTGCTTCAATATTTGAAAATTTATATTCAATTTATTCAAACTTTACAGGTTAGTCTTTAGTAAGAAAGAGATGAAAAAAATAAAATAAAGAGGGAAAAAGTAATAGAACGAATGTTAATGGACTATGGGATTACCTTATAAATGATATATAGGACTATTATTCTTTGAAAAAATTTTATATTTAGATTTTGTCTAATTTTTTTTGGATGGTTCAAAATGATAAGTCTATTTTTTGAGACAAGACAGGAGTATATTTTTTAAAAATCTAATAAGTTAATCAATTCATTTACTTGTTAATAAAATTTAAACTTTTTATTTTATTTTCATTTACTTTATTTGCATAATCATTTTCTTATTTTTTTCCCTAAACAATCATCTCAACTGTACTACTTACTTCCCCACAATTTAATAAACAAATCATTTTCTTAATTTTTTCCCTATAGAATCATCTCTATTTATATGAGACGTTCTTTATCGACACGTTTTAATTTATTTCTTGGAACACGTGTATGTACATACTATATAAATTATTTAGCAGTCACATAATATAATAGAGAACTCTACTATAATACTCCTATTAACATAGTTGTCAAAAAAGCACAAGATCGAAAACTCGAGAAGAAGAACAAGAACACAATGTTTAACGTGGTTCAGCTCACGCTTATATCCACGGACGAAATTATGTGACTCCACGATCTGATCTTAAACGAAGAAGATTACAAGCACTCACACTCACTCGATTACAAGATGATTCACTCAACTCTCCAAGAACAATGACTATGAAAAACTTGATTCAAACCGGTCTTCATCTCTAATCACTACGTGTTTGCGTTTCCTCGAGCCCCTTATATGCATGTTGAACATAGCTAACTGACCCGTAACAAGATAACTCCCTTCTCCGAGTTAGTTACAAACCGCAACGGCTACTTCACTCAATCTTGAAATATCTTCGCTACTCCAACGGTCATATACTCAAGGCTTGGCTTTGAGCTGCGTTTGCTTAGCCAAAAAACCTAACAATAGTATTTGTTTAAGCTAGGCAAATATCTTTCGCTCTACAAGAATCCCACCAAATACAATCATGATGAAATAATGCAATTCTTACATATGATTGTATTCTAAAATCGTTAATTTCTTGTATTTTTTTTCATCAAGTGAATCCTCAAATTTTATATTAGCATGATTCATAATGAATTTGAGCATCCGATTAGAATTAAAAAATGTGAATTTGAACATTAAAAGAGTTGAAATTATGCACTTGAGGGCATTCACGATGTAGCCCCATCCGGAGGGCTATCGGCGGAGTTGCATTGCAGCTCCTCTCTCACCCATACGCTCTAGCAAAAAACCCCAATCCCTGCTTTGAAACATTGGTGACCGTGCAATTCAAAACTTTTTAATCATTGTTAATTTAATATTCCAGCCATCCACAAAAAATAGTTTTATTTATGGGCAACATAAGTTTTAATGAGAAATTATTTAAGTAATAAAGAAGAAAAAATAGGTTAAAAAAAACTATTTTTATGTAATAGGAATGAAGTAAATTTCCTTTCTTTCAAAACATACATCCTAGTGAAATAGTGTTGAAGTTGAAAATGGAGCTGGATACATTGAAAATATTGGAATTTAAATGAAAAAAGTTATTGTAAAAGTTGAAAAATGGGACTGAAGCTTGTATTTTTGGACGCATTGTGAATACACTGATAGGATGAAACAACGGTGCAACCTGTCGCAGTGGATTTAAGACAAGTTAATTATGAAGTCCTAATATGTGGAGCATATTATAAAATACACGTCTCTATCTGTCGGTTGGGGTACGAGGGCATTTCACTAATTATCATTCTCTGATTTCATTAATCACCCATTAACAATATTTAAATACAAATTTAAGATTCCAATACAAATTTGCACGATTTTTAAATGCTCCAAGTTTCCATCAACACACGCAATCATGTGTAGATGTGTGAAGAATTAAAGTTCATTTAAGCTAAACCTATGCTCTTGTATTAGCATAAATTTGCCACAATTTATTTTCAATCTTTAAAGTTATTCAATAAAAAAAAAACAAAGCCACCAAAATTGAAAGATTGCATACATGGAATAAACTTCAAACGCTACTTATAAAACAATAGATTGAACACCTTGATCATTACCAGTTTATACCAAAAATACCAACAAGAACAAGACTCTGGAGCCCTTCCAGAACAAAATATACGGAAGGACCCCGTCTACTTCAAATTTCGATTCTTTCCCGAATAACACAATGTGATCCCGGAGGGAGACACATCATGTATGAGTTTGACAGGAAAGACGAAGGTGTGCGGAAATAATTCAAAAAGTCAATGAGAAATCTACTTATCTGTTTGCAGTACTAAATGTTGTCAGTGCAAAAGAGGAGTAAGATAATTTTGTGGGAGGCGGAGAAAGTACTGTTTCCACAAAGCTGCGCAAAGCCGAGAAAAATCTGTAACATCAATCCATATCAAGGAAATCCATCCTCTTTTTCATGGTACCCATGAGCTCCGACGCCTCCTCTCCACTTTTTGTGCCTGACCAAATGGCAAAATGCACTACTCAGAATGCTAGAAATGTAACAACTACTAAAAGTAGCAAGCAGGCAGAGCAAACATCTCCGACTATAATGAAAAGAATGTGAAAGAGTAGTCAAACTAAAATCAGATAAATGTCGATCAACTTCCGTGGAATTAGAGAAGGCACTTAATATCCTATAATCATTACAAAAGAAAGTAGTGATTCAAGAAACGCGGGAAACAACCACAACCCGGGAAAGTAAGAAAACAGAAATATTGAAAATCTTGTTTCACACAAGGGAAAAAATTCAATGTTTGTTTGTAACTAATTCTAAAAGTTATATGCAGTAGCTTCAAATATTTCAACTCAGATAGCATATCATTATGGAGGCTGAGAGAACAAGTAAAGGATGCAGAGAACTCATAAATCAACTTTTTGTAAGGTCTGACCACAAAGACGTCAAAGGTAGGACTCGTCCCCACCCGATTAGGAATACAGATTAGGCAGCATGACATCACTAGGGGACACTCATATATGCAGAATTCAAGGACTTTAAAAGTTTCATATTTTGGTTAGCTAGTAATGGTCTAAAATGATATTCACCAAGTTCAATACTAAACCATTGTTCAGATGTCTGCAAATTATGGTAATAAATTAACAATACATGTTTGCACCTAAGAAAAACACATAAAATTGACAATCAGTTCCATTAGTTTGGGTATTATCATTATGACAGGAAGTAGAGCTTACACTTCTTATCTCTGGTTCTGAAACACGGACCATATTTGGGGTAGTTCCATCTTCAGCGGGTCCTGACCAATCATATTATGTTATATACAAGGGGAAAAAACTAAAAAGGTAACAAATGTAAAAGGTTTAAAAAAGCTTAACATCACATACCAGCTCCCCGATCAAAACAACATTTTCTCCACGGATTACATATAGACCTAATGGAATGTCGCAATATAGATCACCAACGATAAGACGCTCACATGCACCTTCTAGGACAACATTAGCTACATACAACAGCAAAACTTTGTCAATCGAACATTACATTTACGATGCACGTGGCCTCTAATAAATGATGAGTAGTTCAAGATCAATACCAAACTGATCAAACGAAGCAAGAATCCCTAAAAGTTTCCGTCCATCTCGAAGTAACACAAGAAGTTTCTCTGGGAGAATGACAAAAGTTTCAATTCAAATGTAAGATATTCACAACAAACAGAAGACAATTGGTTCCCCTTACAGGACTGGACATATAAGAAAATAATGAGAATACTAAGTGGAAAACTCAGATTGATGTTTTTTTCTACAGCACTCTGAATCATGGGATCAGAACAAACAAAAATATATAGAAATCAATTTGCAAGAGTACAAAAATGAAAGGGCTGCACAAATCCAAAAATATACCCTCAAAACTTATATGAAAATGAACCGACTGTGCTTAAGAAAGAGGTTGCAACACAAAGAAACTACTTGTGACAATTTCTTCTTAAGTGTCAAATTGTTATTACAGGTTTCCAAAGAAGATAATGTGCCGGCAAAATTATGATAGAAAGGGTGTGAATTTGCTCTACAATCTTTCCAAATAACAAATCGAAGTTCCTACGATAAATGCAATAACTCCAGTCCTCAACGCACAAGATCTCTTTAAGATAAGCATTGAGACTCCTAGTTCCAATATAGAACGCAATATTATATAGTCCCACATAATGAATTACACCCAAATCTTCAATAACCAATGGAAATAACTCAAGAACTGTCAGACGATTCGAATAAATATCATATACAAAACTGAGGAGTAAGGACATAGAATTACAAAAACTTACTGTCAAGATAACTAGCAAGAGAAGTAGAGAGATAAACATCCGCTGGTTCCGCCCAAGACATTGATGAACTCATAACTAGACTTCAAATTCTTGGAAATTCTCCAGAAACGCAGTGAAAATCAAACCAATTCAATGAACGATATTGCATTGGCCGCTCAAGATTGCACCTTTTAACAACCCCAATTCCGTCCTTCAACCCAAATTAGTACTACAAGATTGAAATTGGCTGGCTATATAGGAAACCCGCAAAGACTATGAGTTAATAGCTGTCGATTCAATGACAGTTGCAGTTGACTTATGGATGAAGCTTAGATCTGATAAGTAAAAAACCCTAGAATTCGGTGGCCGGAGAGAAATTGTGCCTGTAGCGATTAATGTCCTGGAATTTCTATCATGAATTTTTCTTTTTTCTTTTTTCAATTATGCTTTTTTAAAACAAATTCCTTTTTCCTCCTTTTTGTATTGATTGACAGTTTTCGTACGTGTATTAACTTACTTATTTTTTTATAGTAATTCTCTATTTTTAAATGTATGTTTAAATATTTTTTATTAGACATTTTTCTATTATTTTATAGTAGTACTCTATATGTAAAGGGGACATGTATATAGACCGGCTCCTCTTATATTATTTATAGCATTATAATTCAAAAATTAAAATTAAATTCACATTCTTAGATTTTAAAACACACCCCTATTTATAGGTGCACGCCTATTAGCAATGGGAGAATCAAAAATAAAATCAAAATTATAGACAAGACATATCACAGAGTACATATCACAATAAAATTGATATATGCTCTCTCGTTTTTCTTCTCCGTGATTTATTCAAAATCCGATCTTTAGGCCGCTTTCAAGAAAAAGAAAGGAAAGAAAGAGAAAGAGAAAGATATAAGTCGACGCCTATGATGCTCGACAGGAGATGGCGAGGCGGCGAGAGAGGACAAGTGAGCAAAAGAGAAAAGGCCGGGGCGTCGGAATGAGGGAGGCCGTGGGTGCCTAAGAAACAGCACGAGGTGGGGTGCAGGAAGATGATTTGGTGAGCGCAGCATTGCCAAGGCCGCTGCAGATGTGGAATCAAATTGTAGTCATTATCGTATTGTTATAACACACATTTTTAGTGAAAAATGGACTCATTTGATATATTGTAGGACAAAAGACCAATCCATAAGCAGAGGAGGAAGAACAAAGGTCCAAATCTGATCAGTAATCAGCCCTGCAATATTAACTTAAATGTTTCTACAAGTCCACCATTCCATTCACCTTTCGAAAGAGCTACAGGATACCTCGGGCACGCCTCAATCGGAGTCCGATGAAGAAGATACTGGTCGCTTTACGAAGACCGCGCAATGCAGTGCAAACGTGCGACCGGCGTCAAAACGCGCGACCGATCGTGAGAGTATGACAAACGCCCAATCGGGCGTTTTTTTCAAGATGCAAATCGCCCCGACCGGGCAAATGCTACTCGGGCTTGAGTCAGCTGGCCCTAACTATTTAAATAGCGAGTACCCACTTCCAATGCATCTTTTGAAGGCCGGAGGCGATTCTTTCAGAGAGAAGAGGCTTGTGTCCATTTTTGGAGCAGTTAAGAAGAAGCTTGAGGCTAACTCTTCCCTACCTTGCCCATATGGTAGCATTTCATTTGTTTTCTTGTATTGCTGCCCACCTACTTAGTGGCTAGATTTTAGGATTACTCCTAGTTTGTTGTGGAAGCTTGTAAATATGAATCATGATCGTGTTTTGATAGATTTCCTTGTTTCGTTCTCACTTATGTTTATTTCAATCAGTGTCAGTTTTGCTAGCAAACTTAATCCGGTAAAGGCCTTAACTTCAATGTCTCTTTAACTTGGAGTAGGGAGCTAACATAGATAAGTGAACCCTAGGCTAAAACCGATCAAGGGATAGTCCGGGTGGATCTTAAGTGTTTCAACGTTTGCAGGGGCTTGACCTCAGCTTACTATGCGACCGTAGGGATGTGGGTTAAGTAGTAGACGCTAGGAGACGTGATCGCCTTATCCTAGGTAAAATTCCACTACCAGTGATCAGCTGCAGTGAGAGCCGTAAAATCAACACAGATCCTGAGCAATAAGCCAAGTACTCAGACTTTGGGGATCGGCGTGAACAAGCAACCCAAATGCTCAGGAGTAGTCTTCCTCTTTATCGTGATTCCCTTATTCTTTTTCCTTCTCAAGCTGTTTTTCATTTCCGCTTCTAGATCAAAAAAAAACCCAAAATTAAATTATTTATCGCTTTAGTTAGATTTACTAGTTTTAGCAATTAATCTCCTCCCCGCTGGTTCGACACCTTTTATACTCGTGATTAAAGACGTCGTATATTCTTGGCAGTAGGTAGTATTTTTAGGATTTATTACTTGTTTTGTGTACTAAATTGCACCCTAAAAATCACAACAAGTTTTTGGCGCTGCTGTTTGTGATGCGTTAAGGTTGTTAGAACTTTGTGTGTTTTCTTTTTTAATTTTCTTAGTTTTATAGTAGTTTAGTTTAGTTAAATTTTTAGTTTTTTTTTACTTTGTTTTCCATTGTGGTGCCCGTAATCCGTGTTTCAGGCAAGTAAATCTTATTTAGCAACGAGAACGGGCTTGTGTGGAAAGCACGTGATCGAGTGGTCACCAAGTTCGGATGAGAGGTGTAATCGCTTCTCAACGGCTCGCAATGATTGCCGACTCCCACTTCCTTAGTATGCTGTAACACTTTCCTTACCACACACACGATTATTAGGGACTAAACCTGTGAGTCGTTCTATGTTCCCCGCTTTCCGGTAGAAGGTGACATCGTGCTAACTTAACCCCTTTACTTGCTTTGATTTATATTGTTGTGTCGTGCTTGGTATTTTCTGTTCGGGAACGTGTTCTGTGCTGCGCAGATGTTCTATTTTTGTAGGCATCTAGAGATATGAAAGTGTGGAGATGCGGGAGACATCCGAGCTGTGATGTCTCTGTGGAGTGCAACAAGGCCATCTGGTGCCTGCTAATTCTGCTTCGCCATGAAGAAGAGGAGTTCTCATTTGATCCAATTGATCCGCTCAAGAGGAAGACCGATCTCGAGAAAAGGCGAAATGATCCCCGATTTCACATTTTGAGAAGAACTTGCCTTAGAAAAAGCCTCAGCCATCTTCAAATGCAGTTATGAGAGATTAAGATATTCTAAGATAAGGCATTTGGAAGATGATCAGATCTCACTTTGGCCGAATTATGTGTTAAATGGAGGAGTTGATAGAACTAGCAACCTCGCGACCGAAGATGAAGTCTCGCCTCCCATGTGCATCGAAACGCTAGACGATCCACATATTCAACAATACGTTTGTGAAGAAAAGTTAAGAGAGTTGGGTCACACGACCGCGGAAGCAGAAAGAGGATGAGCAAGAAAATGAGAGTACAAAGCCTCCATTTGTCGAAAGTACGAGTCTCGCTACACTTTGTTGCTATTCCATAAAGATCCATGATCACTTGCCATCCACGCTCACCCCAACTCGCAAGCAAAGCTAAAGAAAAAATCTCAACATTGGGGGTTGGTGGTCTCGGGTCCCTTCTTCGAGTCCGTGATGGGGATTCAACCTGGCCGAGATCCGGGAAGTTTGGTAATCCTAATGGTGAAACTCATGTGTTAAAGAAATGTCTAGCCAAAGACGTTAAAGAGCACATAGTCGAAAACCACGGTTTGTAGTAAGATTGTTTTATGTTTTTTTGTTTAGTTTTTATTTTGATCGCAGTGGTTTTTTAACTCGGTTCTTTCCCTCGTTTTTGATCTTGAACCGGGTATTGTAAATAGTTTGTTGTCTAGTTTTGTTTTGTAGAATATGACAAGCTACTTATGAGAGCTTCCAACAAGGAAAGAAATACCCGACCCGCCCACCCTAACTAACATGATTTGAGGAGTCTTCGTACTCCTTTCTTTATTATTTTTGTCCTTTGCTTTTCATGAGTATGCACATTGAGGACAATGCATGATTTATGTTTGGGGGGTGTTTGCATGCTTGCTTGATTAGTGTTGATTTCGCTTAAATTCTTCCTATATTCAGGTATAAAGATGCTTGATTTTCTTCCTTCGAATGCTCAAGTACATCGCTTCCTTTAGGATTTGTTGGTGTGCCTTACCCTTCATAAACCCCTAGTGAGCCAATTTTGAGCTTTGAAGTCTTATTTTTTGTTGAAATTTTTGAGTCACTAAATGAGCCTATGTTATTTTATCATTTGCTAAGCCTTAATTGATGGTCCCTTTCACCAAGGTTAAAGAGCTGTTATACATCTGGGAGGGTTTGTTGGGGACAAGAAATGGTCAGGTTTCGAGCCATTAGGTGGTAAATGATGTTGATAAACCTAAAAAAAGAAAAAAAAAAAAGAAGAAAAAAAAAATGAATAGTATAAAAGGCAGCCTTTTATGTTTGAAAAAGCCAAGGCTAAAAAAAAAAAAAAAGCCTTTTATGTTTGAAAAAGCCAAGGCTAAAAAAAACAAAAAAGAAAAAATAGAAGAAAGAAAAGTGAAGTGAAAAATAAAAATAGAATAAAAGTGTTGTTTGTTAGTTTTGAGAAAATGAAAAATATCAAGTTTCGGGGGCTTGGTATCGATTGTATTTTGAGATGTGAGATGTGTAACGGATGCTAGAACTTTAAACTTGGTGGTGAGTAACTTAGCTAAATATGATCCCACCTTGACCAAAAGCCCCATTACAACCAAATGATCAAAGTCCTCATTTGTGCATCGCCACCATCATATGGGATTTAAGTTTGGGGGTATTTGATGTAAATCAAATTGTAGTCCTTATTGTATTGTTTTAACACACATTTTTAGGTGAAAAATGGACTCATTTTGATATATTGTAGGACAAAAGACCAATCCATAAGAGAGAGGAGGAAGAAAACAAAGGTCCAAATCTGATCAGTAATCAGCCCTGCAATATTAACTTAAAATGCTTCTACAAGTCCACTATTCCATTCACCTTCGAAAGAGCTTCACAGGATACTCGCACGCCCTCAATCGAGTCCGGATGAAGAAGATACGCTTTACGAAGACTCGCGCAATGCAAGCAAACGGCGACCGGGCGTCAAAAAACGCGACCTGATCGAGAGTATGACAAAACGCCCGATCGGGCGTTTTTTCAAGATGCAAATCGCCCGACCGGGCAAATGCTACTGGGCCTGTTTTTCGGGCCCTAACTATTTAAATAGCTAGGGCACGACTTCCAATGCATCTTTTGGCGGCTAGAGGCGATTCTTAGAGAGAGAAAGAGGCTTGGAGTCCATTTTTGGGAGGAAGAAGAAGCTTGAGGCTAACTCTTCCCTAATCTTGCCCATATGGTAGCATTTACTTGTTTTCTTGTATTGTTGCCCACCATGAGTGGCTAGATTTTAGGGATTACTCCTAGTTTGTTAGGGAAGCTTGTAAATATGAATCTATGATTGTGTTTTGATATCATTTCACTGTTGGGTAACATCTTGGCACCATTTTTTTTTCAAAGAGAATCCTGTCCACGTAACAAGCCTACATTAAACAAAAACTAAATATTAGTTTTTCTGTAAATAGATTCATAGACAATGGAAAACAAATATATTCTTACCACTACAAAGATAATTGGCCCGGTAAATATCTTTGCTGTGTCTTTTTTCCACCTCTTTTGTGTTTCATGCAATCTGGATATGACATAGCCACACCAATTGTATTCTTTGATCTTCTCAACATCAGCTATGTAATCTAAAATTTTTGGCCTCAAATTTCCATCAGCAGGAGTGTTAATCAAGGCATACTCCATGAGAACCATAAAAGTCCATTTAAAGAACTCACCACCTTCTTTGTCTCTCTCCATCTGCTCTACAACATACTTTGGCACCATTTTTTTCTCTCCACCTTTACAGAATTTAGCAATTTCAGTTTTGATGTGGGTATTTTTATGAAATTTGCTTTTATTGATAGGTAAAGATCCAATCGGGAACCCAAGAGTTATGTGAACATCTTCATCATCTAAAAACAGTGATTCCCCACTGTTCAACTCAATTGATGAAGTTTTACTGTTAAAGTTGTTGATTAGATAATACGCTAATGCTCTTGGGAAACTTCTTATATTGAAGTTTAGGAGTGCGCCAAACCCAATCTCTCTAACAGCTCTTCTTTGATTCTCGTTTAGAGATTCAAGCATGTCAACGAAGAAGTCAGTATTCCTTCTTCCTGCCAAAGTTGCTATCCTAATGACTGTAATATCTTGAACAACTTTTTTCTTGCCCTTCTTTGATGTTGTCTTACCATCAGTTGTATCGTCATTCTTTCTTTTCTTCTTATTTCTTATATGTTCTACTTCTTCTACTAATGTTCTACGTTGATCATCATCATCATCACGAATGTTCTTTCCTAATAAACAAAAGATTTCAGTGTGTTAAACAGTTTATGTCATTATATAAAGTCAAAGTATCATTTTATAATCTGAAACTATCATTTTATCAAGGGTATTATCATTTTATCTTCTGAAACTATCATTTTCTATATTTCAATGAGTTTAAAAAAGCAGAGAGGGAATAGCAGAGAGGGAATAACTTGTCACTTAAGTAGAACAAAACACTATTTACAAAGTATCATTTTATCATTTTCAGAAACTATCATTTTATGCACCCAAAGTATCATTTTATCAAGCAAAGGCACAATTTCTACATACAAAAACACAGAGATACACACAACAACACACACAAAAACACAGCAGCAGTAGCATCAAGACACACACACAAACAAACATAAAGTATCATTTTATCCCATGAAACTATCATTTTTTCATTCAGAAACTATCATTTTATCCCATGAAACTATCATTTTATTCCATATCCCATGAAACTATCATTTTATAATCTGAAACTATCATTTTATCAAGGGCAATTATCATTTTTTCTTCTGAAACTATCATTTTCTATATTTCAATGAGTTTAAAAAAGCAGAGAGGGAATAACTTGTCACTTAAGTAGAACAAAACACTATTTACAAAGTATCATTTTATCATTTTCGGAAACTATCATTTTATGCACCCAAAGTATCATTTTATCAAGCAAAGGCACAATTTCTACATACAAAAACACAGAGACACACACAACAACACACACAAAAACACAGCAGCAGTAGCATCAGGACACACACAAACAAACATAACATAAAGTATCATTTTATCCCATGAAACTATCATTTTTTCATTCAGAAACTATCATTTTATTCCATATATCCCATGAAACTATCATTTTATAATCTGAAACTATCATTTTATCAGAAACTATCATTTTATCTACATTTAAACAGATCATGCAAACACATAGCAACACACACAGCAAAACACACATAAACAAAGCAAAACACACACCAGCAGCATACATTGTTATGCATGAACGATATTGTATAAATATAAGAAATATCTACACTAAAAAACTACAGAATCTAAAAATAATCGAGAAAATCATCAGCAAAATGATAAATCGATCAAAATCAAAAGTGAAATAAGTAATAAACTTCATCCAACCTTTCTTCGATGAAAAAACTATGATTTCCTTCGACATATTCCAGAATTGTGATGATTTTTCCTTCGATTCGTAGGGTTTCAAATGCGATTCAGAGTGTTTGAGTGTTTCCTTCGATTCGTAGGGTTTGAAATTCGATTCAGAGTGTTTGAGTCTGAGATGAATTCAGAGCGTTTTCTTTTTTCCCACCAATTTTAAAATTGAAATGACAATTTTGCCCTTAATATATCCGAAAATGATAGTTTTATTTGATAAAATGATAGTTTTGTTAGATTAAATCTAGACCACATATTTTAAAAATGTGTGGTGGAGATTTAGTTATAGGGTTATCACACAAATTGGGGTTATCATTATAATGCACCCCTATATATATATATATATATATATATATATATATATGCGATCGATTTTATACTTTAGAATTTTAATAATTATTTAATATTACTAATAACAAAATTTGACGTGAATGACTATTATTCTTTTGTTGAATGATATCAATAAAAAATTAAGTGTTTATATATGAATTACTAATAATGAAATAATTTGATGTAGATCACTATAGATGAGTAAATTTTTAATACTATTAGAATAAATAGATGTGAATGACTATTAGGGAGTAAAATTTTAAAAGTGATTAAATAATAAAATAATTGAATTGAATAATTATAATTATTTCGTTTGATGATAATATTAAGAAATTAAATATATATGTATATAGTCATTTTTATAATATAGAATTTTAAATTCAATTGAAAAGTGAACGTTTATATTAGTGTTTAAATAATAAATAAATAAAATTCTCTATTTTAAGGTAAGTTAATTCAAATCCTTTTATATTATGCAAATTTGTAGAAAGTTGCTAAATGACTTAATTACAATTCCCCAAAGTTATTGAAAGTTATTAAGGTATTGACTTTCCTTTCATAAAAAACGTTATAGTACTACATAAATATTTATAA
>NW_025952743.1:0-19532 GCF_023119035.1 Salvia hispanica | reverse complement strand
CGTTACATTCCACCACCCTTAAAAGAAATTTCGTCCCGAAATTTGGTACCTCATGGGAAAAGTTCCGGGTACAGTTCCATCATCTTGTTTTCAAGCTCCCACGTGGCTTCTTCATATTCGTGGTTCCTCCATAGCACTTTCACACTAGCAATGGATTTATTTCTCAAATTCTGAACCTTCCGGTCCAAGATCATTTGGGGTCTCTCTTCGTAGCTCAAGTCGGAATTCAACGCGACTTCTTCGTAGTGAATCACGTGCTTCGGATCGAACACATATTTTCGCAACTGCGATACGTGAAAGACGTTGTGCACGTTTCCAAGACTTGGCGGTAGCGCCAATCGATAGGCTACGGGTCCTATTCCTTCTAGAATTTCGTAAGGCCCGATAAAACGTGGTTTCAATTTTCCTTTAACACCAAAACGTGCTATCCCTTTCGACGGGGACACTTTCAGGAAAACCTTATCACCGGCTCGAAACTGTAAGTCAGTTCGTCGGACGTCAGCGTATGACTTTTGTCTGTCCTGGGCTTCCTTTATTCTCACACGAATTTGTCGAACAACTTCAACCATTTCTTCGACCGCATCGGGTCCTAGCACCCGTAGCTCTCCAACTTCATCCCAATAGAGCGGCGATCTACATTTTCTTCCGTATAAGGCTTCATATGGCGCCATGTTGATTGTTGCTTGGAAGCTGTTATTGTAAGCAAATTCA
Source organism: Salvia hispanica (assembly GCF_023119035.1). Lineage (NCBI taxonomy): Eukaryota > Viridiplantae > Streptophyta > Magnoliopsida > Lamiales > Lamiaceae > Salvia > Salvia hispanica. Next base: position 18,821 of record NW_025952743.1, on the reverse strand, counting down.
ATTAGCGGTAGTACGGTCTCCCAACTTCCACCGCGGTCAAGAATCACGGCTCTCAACATATCCTCGAGAGTTTGGATCGTCCTCTCGGATTGCCCATCGGATTGCGGGTGAAACGCCGTGCTAAAATTCAATCTTGTTCCAAGCTCACGTTGTAGACTAATCCAAAATTTCGATGTGAACTTCGGGTCACGATCGGATGTAATTGTCACTGGAACTCCATGTAATTGCACGATCTCCTTTATGTAGATCCGAGCCAGCTTGCTCGATCCATGAGTTACCGGAATCGGTATGAAATGCGCACTCTTCGTAAGTCGATCTATAATCACCCAAATTGCGGTGTTCCCATTTAGGGTCTTCGGCAAGGCCGTCACAAAATCCATGGCGATGTGCTCCCATTTCCACTCGGGTATCTCCAATGGTTGTAATTTTCCATGTGGTCGTTGATGTAATGCCTTCACCTGTTGGCAGGCTAAGCAACGTTCCACAAATGCCGCAATATCTCTCTTCATGCCATTCCACCAAAAGGACTTTTTCAAGTCTTGGTACATCTTCGTGCTTCCAGGGTGGGCAGTGTATGGAGTTTCATGAGCTTCGCTCATGATCTCGTTTTTAAGTTCCTCGTTGTTTGGCACACACAACCTTCCTTCAAAGGTGAGGGCATTGTCGGACTCCTCACTAAATTTTCCGGATTCACCGGTTCTCACTTCAATTCGGATTTCCTCTAGTTCCGCATCCATCCATTGCGCTGCAACGATTCTCGTCTTCAGATCTGGTTTAACCACCAAAGTGGCAATTCGCCCTTCCACTGTTTCGGGTGTTCTTATCACTTCTAATCGTATTTTGCTAAATTCTCGTATCAAGCTCTCCTCTTCCGTTAGAAAGGTAGCTATTTGCGAATGATCTCTGCGGCTCAAAGCATCTGCCACTACATTTGCTTTGCCGGGGTGGTAGTTAATGCCACAATCGTAGTCCTTCACTAGTTCGAGCCATCTTCGTTGTCGCATATTCAAGTCTCTCTGCTCGAAGAAATACTTTAAGCTCTTGTGGTCCGTAAAGATTTCACATCTAACTCCGTAGAGATGATGCCTCCAAATCTTTAGGGCATGTACCACTGCTGCTAACTCCAAATCGTGCGTTGGGTAATTCAACTCGTGTGGTCTTAATTGTCGTGACGCGTAGGCGATCACTTTATTATTTTGCATCAATACGCATCCTAATCCAACCTTCGAAGCATCGGTGTAGACTACGTAGTTCACTCCAGACTCGGGCACAGCTAACACTGGCGCGGTTGTCAACTTTTCCTTCAAGAGTTGAAAGCTTGCTTCACACTCTGGGGTCCAATTCACTTTGACTCCCTTCTTGAGTTGTTGCGTCATTGGTCTCGCTATCTTGGAGAATCCTTCAATGAATCTTCGGTAGTATCCTGCCAATCCTAGGAAACTCCGAATTTCGTTTGGTGTTGAAGGCGACTTCCATCGTTGTACCGCCTCAACCTTGGCGGGGTCCACTCGGATTCCTTCTGCCGACACAATGTGTCCTAGAAAATTCACTTCCTTCAGCCAGAATTCACACTTGCTGAATTTGGCGTACAACTTCTCGGTCCTCAATGTCTCCAACGTGATTCGTAGGTGCTCCTCATGCTCTTTCTCGTTCTTAGAGTAGACTAGCACATCATCTATAAAGACTAAAACGAATTTATCCAAGTACGGATGGAATATTCGATTCATCAAATCCATGAATACCGCTGGGGCATTCGTCAATCCAAACGGCATCACCACAAACTCGTAGTGGCCATATCTTGTGCGAAACGCAGTCTTGGGTATATCCTCCCTTCGTACTCGTAGCTGGTGATATCCGGATCTCAAGTCCATTTTTGAAAAGACTCCTGCTCCTCGCAGTTGATCGAACAAGTCATCTATCCTTGGCAGTGGATACTTGTTCTTAAGAGTCAACTTGTTTAGCTCCCTATAATCGATGCACATCCTCATTGATCCGTCCTTCTTCTTCACGAAAAGTACTGGTGCGCCCCACGGCGAGACACTAGGTCTAATGAAACCTAAGTCCATGAGTTCTTGGAGTTGTATCTTTAGTTCCTCCAACTCTTTTGGTGCCATTCGATATGGTGCCTTTGATACGGGTGCGGCTCCCGGTTCAAGGTCAATTGTGAACTCCAATTGTCGATCTGGCGGTGGTCCAGGTAACACTTCTGGAAAAACGTCTGGAAATTCTTGCACGACAGCAACATCTTCCATCTTCTTTTCGTCCTTCTCCTCTCCATGGAGGTAGACAAGATAGGCAGTTCGCCCTTTTTTCATCATTGCGGTCGCTTGAAGCGCGGATATGATGGCGGTTCGCTGGTTCGTCGAGATTCCATGATATATGGTGGGTTCGCTTCCCGGAGCTTGTAGAGATATCTGCCTCTCCTTACAACGAATCGTCGCAAAGTTCATTGTCAGCCAGTCCATTCCCAAGATTATATCGATATCCTCCATTTTTATGACTCGTAAGTCATGAGCAACTATCTTAAGTTCTCCCATAACAATTCCTACGTTCGAGCACGTTCTAGATATTTCTATCATTCCTCCTACTGGTGAGGACACCATCATTCTACGTTCAGATTCGCTAGTAGGCAAACTCAAAGTGCGCACACATAATTCAGATATAAACGAGTGCGATGCGCCCGTGTCAAACAACACAACAACAGGGGTGTTGAGAATTTCGCCCATACCTGTCAAATTTCCTTTTCCATGATCCTCTTGTTCCTTCTTCGGCTTTTTCTGTTCCAGCGCGAACGCTCTAGCTTGGGGAGGAAGTCTGGGGCGGTGAGGTTGTTGTTGCCGCGACGATGAGTCGCGATTTCCTCCCGATTCATTCGGCGGTGTCCTCGCCGGTTGACGGGATCCCTGATCGTTCCGTCTCGATCCCGATCCTATCTTGTTACTCGGACACTCCCTAGAGAAGTGACCGTTTCCTCCACAAGTGTAGCACTTGATCACGTTCTGATATCGGCATTCTCCGAAATGGTACTTAGAGCACACATTGCATTGTGGTGCCCTAGGTCGGTAGTCTCCTCTCTGGCTAGACGTACGCTGCCCTCCTTCGTACTGGGACCGATGCTGGCTCGACTGGTGCCGTTTTCCATCGTGCGAAGCTCTAGGCTCATCCCACTTCCGTTTCTCTCTGGAGTAGTGCGGTGGGGGTAAAGACGAAGTAGTGTTCTCCTTAGCTTTCTCCTTAGGCATTGCTGCCTCAATATCTAGCGCAAGTGCTAATGCTTCGGTGTAGGGGAGTCTCCCTCGGCTGGCCAACGACATTCTTATCTCGGGTTTTAGTCCCTCACGGAACTTGTCGGATAGCTTCTCGTCGGTGTCGACTTGATCGGGGGCGTACCGGGTCATGCTGTTGAGCGCTCGATCGTACTCGGTCACCGTCATGCGTCCTTGTGTCAGATTGTGGAATTCCGCTGCCTTTGCTTTCCGATAGCTCTTCGGCACATACTTGTTGTATATTTCCGTCTTGAAACCTTCCCACGTCATCGCCTCTACTTGGTCTCGTGGCATAGTCTTCGTTCTAGTATCCCACCAAAAGTCGGCTGCCTCAGTCAGCTGATGGGTCACACAACTCATGCGTTCTCTATCGTTGCATCTCAATATCGCGAAGATGCGCTCTATTGCCCGGATCCAAGATTCAGCCTTGGCCGGTTCTCCCAATCCGTCAAACACAGGTGGCTTTTGCTCCAAGAATAGTTTCACGATTTCTCGATCGACCGGAGGCGGCGGAGGCGGAGGAGGTGGAGGATGCGGAATAGGTTGTGACACGCTGTCCTCTTCCTCCGTTTGAGGAGTTGGTTCTCGGTGGCGTCTTGGTGGCATTCTGATTTATCAACACAAAATATTCCCATGATTCTAACAATAGTCACGTGGTATAGTTGAATAACAAGGTTCATGGGTCAATTGTTTTAGAGTATATGGCCAAGCACAAGATATCAAAAGTTCGTCACGTAGACGGATTGCAAAGAGTAGTGTCAATCAACATTGTTACCAAAAATTGGCTGCGTCAAGGTTATCAAAAGATCAATGTTTTCATATCATCAAGGCAATTGCACTTAAGAAGCAGTCGTACAATTTAAGTGGCGAGTACAGGGCGCCATAAGGTATTCAAAAATGGTGGTGCGACAAGAGTCATGATGTGATGGCATGATAACATAGTGATAGATAATTTGTACCATGTACGAAAGGCAATCCATTGAATCAAAAATAATATCTCCCCATGGCATATAAATCAAAAACGTTGCCTCATAGAGGTCTTAGTATCGATGCAGAAAAAAAAACGAAAGAGTGGCAAAATCATAAGGTAGAAAAATCAACAAATCAATCCAAAAACATGGGGGAAGCCAAAACAAATATTCCACGACTATCAATCCTAGTCGATATCATTCATATCCTCCTCGGGGTCATCGTCCTCATCCATTTCCAAAGCAGGTCCTTCCTCGTCCGGTCCCTCATTCTCGCCATATTCACCAACATCCGGGGGCGGCGGAGTGATCGCACGCATGTCCTCCACGTTTCCATGGATAATCAAAGGGTTAGCCGCATTAGCCTTAAGTCTTGGCCTAGTAGGAACACGATCAACATGCGGCTCCTTATCGCGACGATACCTCCATCGGCGGGCCTGTCCCGGCGGATACTTGTGCGGTGGGGGACTAAGCGGCGGTCCATCCCTCGCAGCTGCCATGGCTGGGAGTAGCACTCCTATCAAGCCGATTATATCGCCTCGAGGCTTATACTCTGGCGGACTGAACCATGTATATGGCAATGCAGCTTGGGCAGTCCATTCGCTCCAAGGACTCGGCAGAGTGTGGATCAATCTCGAGATCCCCGCGTGATGGGTAACTCCTCCATACGCGTATGCATCCATCCAGCGATCGTAGAATTCAGTGACGTAGGTTAGGAGAAAGGACTTTCCATCCCACTCAAACTCTTGGTAGGTTTCGACAGGGAAAACCTTGTTTTTCGCGTAACGATCGCGCATCGGTGCGTAATAATGATTAGGCATCTACAAAAGAAATCTCAGCATCAGAACAAGGATCGAAGAAAATATCAATAGTGTATAAGATTTCAACTGATGCTGAGAGTACGATGGATATATATATATATATATATGTGTATGCGTCGAACGACGGAGGTGTGGAGATAATATCATATCAAGAAATAACGGAATTTCCTTTCCGTGCCAAAAGGTTTGTATATATATATATTTTCGCGTTTCAACGCTTCGCTATTCGTTCTCATAAGTCGATCGCCTCGTATTCGGCGTTTGATGCCTCCAAGTTCGATATTATCACAAAATTTTCATTCACGGCACGACTTACAACTATGTATAGCAGCATGCTCAAGTTCATTCTCATAGATGTCGTTCATCACATATCACGCAAATCACAATCATATAGAATTTCATAGAGTTTTATTCGTTCAACTCATAACAGTCTCTACATATAATCACTTGCATAACAACATTTATCATTTGTTGTGCATAATCACATTTTGCAATTTCGCATGCATGCATAATCATCATTTTATACTCCATCGCAAATTTTCAAATATCACATCAACTCCCATTCGCTTCAACTTCCAATATTTCATAATTCAAATCAATATTCAAGAGATACTTGTTACCTCATTCATCGTGGTTGAGCGGAGACGAGTTGCGGTGTTGAGCCTTCGACGATTATCCATTAATCAATTTACACAAATTTCAGATTTTTAATTCAACAAGACTCTTGGGTCCAGAGCGGAAAGAACGATCGCTCTGATACCAACTGTAACGACCCGCCCATCTAGGGTATAATAAATGCGGCGATCGTTAACTAGGCGGACTTAAATGCATCAAAGATCATAGGCTAGGGTTCCATTTAAAAAGGGATTTAACCAAAGCATTTAATGAACAATTAAATAGGAGAAGAATAATGCCTTAGCAAAGAAATCCAACAAAAGGCTATCGCAATAAATGCTCATCAAAGTTTCCCAAAATATTTCTCAACTGTTTCATATCCAAAATATTCCCACGAAATAAAAGAGTTTAACCCAACCAAAAGATCACAAGTTTTCATAATATAGCGGAAGCGATCAAGAGAGAAGTGAGGCTATGTATGGAGACACAACGACACTTTAAGTACCAACAGATCATCTTATTATTTCCTACTCAACACCGCCGCCCGCTCGTCACCGCTCAACCTGCACATAGGGAAAACACATGCAGGGCTGAGTACTATAATCATACTCAGTGGACTCATTGCCGAAAACAGTTTTATCAACAATAGTAATTATCATGCCATTTTCAAGTGTCCATCGGGGTTTTAACTTTAGAAAGACCCGAGGCACCAAAATATATTCTTTCTCAAATATCACGGTCGCGCAACCATTTTTCACATCGACGTTTACCATATCCTCATTCTACATGACAAGGAATGCGGCCGCAATCCAGGTCACTAGACCGGCCAACCCGTACGCCAGACACTCGGTCTAACATTGGTGTACACTAACCCAAGTAGAGTTTGCGGCTCTACAAGGATCCGAATTCGATTAAATCAATAGTGGCATAGCCACGAGGGATAGGCACGACAAAACAAATCAAGGCATGATAACACATATCTCATTCTCATCAATATCAGTTTAGGACAATGTCCTTATTTTAAAAGAAAGCCCACCTCGTCGGCTTAGCTCGAAAGTATTCTCTTCTCCTCGTTTATCACGCTGAGAGCGCGAAGTATCACCTTTAAATTAGGCGTATCACAAATCAGTTTCAATCATTGATCTCAAATCATGCATGTCTCCCATATTTCCCTTTTTCCCATCGATTATTTTCAAAATCATCAATCAAAATCAAAGTATGATTAGCATATCATTTTTATTCAAATAACAACTCCAAATTCACCATTAAATCGTGTCACGCATGAGTGTTCCACACACACAACACACGCACACGATCACAACACATGTGCACGCCTCCCGAGGCGTGCACACACACACACACTCACGGTCACACACACACACACATCCATGCATCCCAAAATTCATCAATTTATTTCCCCTTCACTCAATCTAAATGCATGTGGACTCAAGAACACCGATTAATCGGTAGAAGAAGAGGAGATCAAAGATTAAAGTACCTTTTCCAAAAGAACAATCGGTAGAAACAAGTTATAGCCTTGATTCTTCAATAAAATCTTGAACTTCAACTTGAATTCTTCTCAATTGATGAAGAAATCTTGAAGAAAACTTGAAGAAAATTTGGAGAGAGTGGGGGAGAATTTCGAAAATAATGGGGGAGTGGGCGCCGGTTTCTTGATCTCTAGGGTTAGGGTCTCTCTCTTATTTATAGAGTGCCAAATAATAATATCCAATAATTAAATAAATCAAGATTTGGAAGATATGGAGAGATTTGTTAGAGAAGTTGGCGTTAAAAGGTTGAGAAGCAAGGGGATTTCGAAAATTATAGGCTATTTAATTAGCCTATGATTTAAATTCAAATATTTCACGGAGTAGAATAATATATCACGGAGCAAGAAAAAATAATTAAATCTCCCCAATTTAAAAGGAAATAGGCGTGTATTTCAAATCTTCCAAGGGATTTGAATTTCAAATCCTAATTTAATTAGGATATGGCAATATCTTCTTAGATTTGGCAAGATATGGTAAGATATTCTAGCATATTTATATTTATTCATGGAATAGAATAAATAAGGGATCAAATAAATAAATAATTCCCTCTTCTCCAATATATGAGATTTTCGAAAATCTCATGGGAAAATCAAAGTGGTGGTTCGAAAATTCCATGTAGGATTTATAGAGTATTTGGACTTTGGATTTAATTTGGATAATTATCCCAAACAAATAATTAAATCCAAGAAAAATAGGATTTCTTCTCCAATAATCATGATGGCCGAAAATTCCACATGATTTAATAATGCTCCTATTTAATTCTCACTCATCCCTTAGGAAAATAATTCACCCACAATTATATTTCTCCGCATCAAATATTCACACCCAATCAATCATTTCTTCACTTCCTCTTCTTTTTCTCAACGCATTGACCTTTCAACGGCCACGTCATATTTTTCCCATCTTTGACTATTCAATAGCCACGTCAACATTTCAACAAGTTGACTATTCAACTCAATCTCAATTCTCATACGCAATTAGGTCACAAAGACACTATGCAATTAATTACTCATCAAATAATCCACATATCATAGCATTTAAGGCATTTAATGCAAAAATTTTATAACCCGAAAATTAGGGTTTGAAAAAGTGGGGCGTTACATTCGGTTGGGGGTTGGGTTGATTTGGAGCCTGATTTTGGTTCTGATTCTGATTCCCATCTCCCCATCGGAAATTTTGGTGATCCCTCCACGGTGCATCTCTTTGTTTCCCCGGAATCCAATTGCCGTTGGAATTGTAGTAACCTGCGGCATTTGCTTGCTCCATATCCGGCGAGTTGTCCGGCTGATCATACGGTAGTGCTGGGGCTTCTTGGACTCCAGTTGGAGAAGGTGGTGGAGTGTTCTGTTTGATTGCAGTCAGCAATTCCTTCTTTAATTCCTCCATCTTCAAGTCCATCCGTTCCTCCTGGTCAGTAGCCGAAACACTCGCTACCCTTTCTCTGCTGTACCCATCTCTCGCGTTGTCGTACGTCTTCTTCGCATTCAACAGCTTGCGTAGCACCTTTTTGGCTTCACTCACTCTCAACTGGGTGAAATCACCTCCAGACGATGAATTTGCCAGATCCTTGGTTTCCTTGTTCATCCCCTCATAGAAGGTGTGGTGCACCTCTATCTCCTTCATGCGATGGTTGGGGCATGACTCCAGAAGGCTCATGTACTTCTCCCAGTACTCGCTCAGGGTTTCATCATATTCTTGCCTTATGCACGATATTTTCCTCTTCAATGCACTTGTCTTCGAAGACGGGAAAAATTCGGCTAGGAATACTGACTTGAAGTCGGCCCATGTATTGATAGAGTCGGCTGGCAGGCGCATGAACCAAGTGTTGGCCTCTCCCTTTAGGACAAAAGGCAGGGCCTTCAGTCTGTAATCGTCCTCGCCCGCTCCTGCTGGCCGCCTCTGTGCCTTACAGATTTTGCAGAACTCATTTAAGAATTCGTATGGTCCCTCGTAGCTCTTCCCACAGTACGTCGGTAAGATTGCGATAACGTGGGGTTTCACATCACAGGCGGTCTGGCCTGGGGTGACCACTATTGCTTGTGGGGGATCTCCGTCAGCGTGTGCGGTAAGTGTTGCTAGCTCGGGATCGTCCTCACCTTGATCAGCCATCCTTACGAGTGTTCTTACTGGTTGGGGTGGAAGCTCCGGGAATTGGTACTCTAATTCCTCCTTTTCTTCGTCGCTACTCGTGCCTAGGTCGGACAGTGCTGTCGACAGGCCAGAACGAGTGGTAACGAGTATTGTTCCTCGGGGAAGTATCCTTGGTCTCCACTGGCCAGGAGCCGAGCCACTTCTCATAAACTGAAAACAAAAAGAAAAGAAAAATTATAAACAGTATGTACACCAAAAAGATCACACACAATAACAGGTATGAACGCCATCCATCCCCGGCAACGGCGCCATTTTGAAGTGCACAGTTCTTTGTCCTCGATGGTTTCGCATGTGAAATTGGAGTGTATCCAACTGATCAGGAAGAGATTCCCGACCCAGCTGAGTCGTTGATACGACGACCGAGACCTGACTTCAAACAAATTTCCTCAACCCACTTCTACTGATTAGTATAGCGGAGGTAAGGGTCGAATCCCACGAGGATGGACACGTTTAGATAACTGTGGTGACTTTCCTGGGTGTTTGGTTAGCTACCACGCTTGGGTTGAGATTTTACCTAGACAGGAAATAAGGTAGTACTCTACTGACTAGTAGGCGGAAAAATAACAGACATGTGGGAGTGTTCGTGAAAATAGGGGACAAGGTGCATCAGAGACATATGGAAAGTAGACAGTTACTAAAAGAGGAAAGTTAGACAACAAGGTGTATCTGATGGCTGGGGGCTTTCTGACAGGTCTGGGCAGTACATCTGAAAAGTAGGGAACAAAAGTAAAAAGTAACTTAAAAGCAAAAGTAGACCAAATAAAGTTGATTTCGACGTTTTCTTCTTCACCAAGTATTGACAAGAATCATGTAAACTCAAACACCATAACTAAACTTCAGAATCATAAACACAATTTCGAGATCCATCGATTAAATTACTTAAACTCAAATTTAACGGTAAAACTGCAATTTTACTTCTACTGACTGACATGCAAGATGGTAATCACTACGCAGAAAAGGAACTCATGCACGAAAACTTGACTAAACATAGCTACAACTTTAAATCAACAACTCTCGATAAGGAAACACTTAGAAATTGAAAGCAATAACTAAATCTAACTTCCCTAGGCAGAATGAAGCAAACTCAAACCAAAGTGACATGCGAAATAGAAACTTCATAATGTAAAAGCTGGAATTTAACAAGGTACTTCAAAAGAGCAACAGCGATGAGTGTTTGCAGAATAACTAACGATGAAAACAAGTAAACTTTAACTAAGAAAGCGATTAAGATTGTTTTTGCCACTCCGGGCGATGATACTACTATACTACTACGATAACTGGCTGGAAAGGCGGACTGATGACTTCTCCGGCAGACTCTTGGACGTCAAGTGACCATGGCTGTGGCGAGGAACGAGAGGTAAGATAATGCTGAAGGATCGATCTTCTAGAGAGAATTCTACTAAGTGTGATTGTCGAACTGCGAAAAAAACTCCTCAACTTCTTCTCTCTCTCCAAATGGCTTCTTTTATAGGGAGGCTTGCCCTTGCTTTTAGGGTAGACTTCTCCCGCATTTTGACCTTTTTGCCCTTGTAAAATAATCATCCCAGCTATCCTCCTTCTCCATCTCGAGCCTTTTCTCTGGCATGCATTCTGGTCAGTATCGCACCCTTCTAGTGCCCTCTTCACTCGCATCAAGCCAGACGTATCCAACTTTCGAGAAGTCATCTATAAAGATGACAGAAATATCGATCGTAGCCCCTTGCCTCGGTTAACATTGGTCCACACACATCAGTATGAATGAGCTCAAGTACTTCCTTGGCCCTATTACCCTTTGACCTAAAAGGTCTCTTAGTCATCTTGCTTTCGAGACAGGATTCACACTTCGAAAATGGTTCCTTCTCAAGACCTTTGAGAAGATCTTGATCAACCATCGCATGAATTCTTCTTTCGTTGGCATGACCAAGTCTAAGGTGCCATAAGTACGTTTCATTCATTGAACTTGAAGGTTCTTTTCTTTTCTTAGAAATTTTCGATGTAGCATTGAGTTCTGATTTACGTTGATTAAATTGTGTAGAAGTGATTGTGTACAAATTGTTTTCCATGATACCACGACAGATATAAGAACCATCTTTCTTAATAACGCAATTGTCATTAAAAGAAATCGAATATCCATCAAAAGACAATTTAGAAACTGAAATTAAATTTCTTCTAAAAGAAGGTATCAACAAAACATTCTTCAAAATCAAAAATCTATCACTAGAAAAACGCAAATAAACGTCTCCCACTGCAACGGCCGCCACTTTAGTAGCGTCGCCCAGCTGGACTTCGATCTCACGATCATGTAGCCGTCTTGTCACCTGCATTAAGTCAGGATCAAAACATATATGATCAGTTGCTCCAGTATCAATAACCCAAGTATGAGTAGATGTCGAAGCCAAACATGACTCGACTACTAGAGCATGGTGCATACCTGTAGCCTTGCCCTTCTTAGGACAGTCTGGCTTCCAATGACCTTTCTCTCCACATTTGAAGCACTTTCCAGTAGGCTTCTTGTCACCCCGCTGTTTCTTCTTTCCCTTAGCATTCTTAGCTGCCACTGGGTTCGGTGCCTTTTTCTTTCCTCTTCTAGGCTTAGAGCCAGAGGAATTAGGCGCCAAACTCAGCATAGCTACCTTAGCTTGAACCATAAGGTCCTCCGCCGACTGAAGTTCAGTCAGCAGCTCTGCCAAAGTGTAATTCCGCTTGTTCATCTCGAAATTGAGCTTGAACTGTTGGAAGCTAGGGGGAAGACTTTGAAGGATTATTGTTACCTGGGACTCGGGATCGATCGTCCCTCCCAAAACCTCAATTTGGTTGAGGTGGCTCATCATCTCGAGGACGTGTTGCCTCACAGACGAGCCTTCCTTCATAGACTTCGTCATGATACTCTGAAAGGCTTGAGACTTAGCCGTTCGATTCTGAGTACCAAAAAGATTTGCGAGATTCGTCATGATCTCGGCGGCAGTTTCCATGGCAGAATGCTGATGCTTGAGTACTGATGACATAGAAGCCAACATATAGCACTTAGCCATCTCATTCGCCTTATGCCACCGTCTATGCGCATCTCGCAACTGCTTGCGCGGCATTAGCTGCCGGCACTGGGATGGCGTGTGGAGTAGTGAGCACAAACTTGTACTCTTCAGCTGTGAGGAGAAGTCCGCCCTTATGAACTTACTGTTTTCGTAGGATTATTGTCCCTACTTTGTAGGTGGCGATAATATTAGAAAATCAGCTTCACAAAATTTGGCAGTCCAATCGATGGAGACCATATATAAACTTTTAGTTCATAGTTATCGCTTAGATATTTGAGTTATGGTTTTTCATTAATTATCCTTTAGCCTTAAGGCAGATTAAGACTAATTAAATTCTGTTGGTATTTAATTGACTGGATAATTAAATATTTTATTGTCTTTAATATCTTAGTTTAGGAATTATTAATCTAGAATTTAATTCTTATTCATGTCATACTATAAGATATATCTAAAATAAAGTACATTATTTATAATCATAATTAGACATGAAAAATTTCATTCATATAATTTCCAAGTTCAAGATTAGGAAGAAAATTAAATTATATTATTCAATGTAATCTTATACTCCCTCCTTCTCGCTTTAGCAGTCCCATTGACTTTTCTGCTCTCTTTTTTGTAAAAATGATAAAAAATAGTTAAAGTGGAGAAATGGTAAAGTAAGAAAGACAATAATGTAGATAAGACTCTTCTCTATATTATTCTCTCTCTTAATTTACCATTTCTCCTCTTTAACTATTTTTTATCATTTTTACAAAAAGAGGGCAGAAAAGTCAATGGGACTGCTAAAGCTGGACAGAGGGAGTATATATCTATCTTATTATAGATTCTAGATATATATTATATTTAGGTAACTATTAAATTATTCTTATCTATATCATCTAGGATATTAAAATATTCGCTAGCTTCAGTATCAATAACCCAAGTATGAGTAGAGAAGTCCGCCCTTATGAACTTACTGTTTTTTCGTAGGATTATTGTCCCTACTTTGTAGGTGGCGATAATATTAGAAAATCAGCTTCACAAAATTTGGCAGTCCAATCGATGGAGACCATATATAAACTTTTAGTTCATAATTATCGCTTAGATATTTGAGTTATGATTTTTCATTAATTATCCTTTAGCCTTAAGGCAGATTAAGACTAATTAAATTCTGTTGGTATTTAATTGACTGGATAATTAAATATTTTATTGTCTTTAATATCTTAGTTTAGGAATTATTAATCTAGAATTTAATTCTTATTCATGTCATACTATAAGATATATCTAAAATAAAGTACATTATTTATAATCTTAATTAGACATGAAAAATTAAATTCATATAATTTCCAAGTTCAAGATTAGGAAGAAAATTAAATTATATTATTCAATGTAATCTTATACTCCCTCCGTCTCGCTTTAGCAGTCCCATTGACTTTTCTACTCTCTTTTTTGTAAAAATGATAAAAAATAGTTAAAGTGGAGAAATGGTAAAGTAAGAAAGACAATAATATAGATAAGACTCTTCTCTATATTATTCTCTCTCCTGCTAAAGCGGGACGGATGGATTATATATCTATCTTATTATAGATTCTAGATATATATTATATTTAGGTAACTATTAAATTATTCTTATCTATATCTGGTCGCAACGATCGCGGCGATTAGATGCCACGACTCCCTTCGTCGCGTCAACAAGCCACGCAGCGAAAGCCGCGCAGCACTGTCGAGCTCCCACTGCTCCGGCGGACTCGCATGAACCAGCAACCGCCGCCCATGATGCGGCTGCTCTCGGTCGCATGCCGCTTGTCGCGGGCGAAGAGTTAGGGTTAGGGTTCTCGGCGCCTCGGCAGCTCTCGGATGAGCCACCGCGCCTACCTTCGCGCGACGCAGCGGATTCCGGCTGGGGTCACGTTCTCGACCGGCGGCGCGCACGAGCCCTTGCTCGCCAGCGCGTCGCCGCGTGATCGTCGGCCCTCGGCTCCCACTTCGATGTCGGCGATGCTCGAATGTGATTCGGGCGCCGGCTAGGGTTATGTCGGGTTTGGCCGGTGGCGCGCGCGAGCCCTTGCTCGCCGGCGCGTCGCCCCATGCCCGTCACCCTCGGCTCCCACTAAATTCGATAACCCTACTCCGATCGCATGTAGCGCGATTCGTCCCGGCGTAAGCGCCGACGAATCGCACATCTCATGCATTCGAATAATTCAAGTTCTAAAATTAGAATCTGGACATCGTCCTTATTGGATATTCCTCTTTCATCAATATAAACCAAGACGTGTCTTACTACTTAAAAGAAAGTAGTTTGACCTTCTATCTCAAAGAACTTGTCAAGTACATGCATAAAATGCATTCTTGAACTTTCTTTATAGAATTTTGTCAAGGAAATAGAGGACATGAATTGGTGAATATAAACTTTAAGTTTTCAGCAATGAGAATCTTATCCATTTACATTTTCAGTCTACATAATTTTGGCCTTCGAGTTTGATTTCTTTAAGGTTCGCAGACATTATTAAGAATTTGGCTGAGAAGAAATAAAACTATTTATCACATACTATGCTTGATACATAATCGCAAACAACCACAAAACAATTTATGTATCTCGCAACTGCCAAAACCAAAATAAGTACGCCTCTAGGGAGGTCATACAAATTCGGATTCCAACAATTTCCTGGTCACAATACCGACGAATAGTCCAGAGACCACTAAGGTGGCATGGCCGCCAAATATTGCCTAAGCTTTTACCATAAATATTAGCATCTAGAAATTTCGTTTCTGTTTTGATACTCCTTCTAGGGAAGGTCGTACGCCACTAACAAAATTCCATAGCTATCTTATAAATATGTTTAAACATACGAACTTGCAATTTCACAGGATTATGGCTCCCACTAGGGTAGGTCGCGATAATATTAGAAACATGCTTCTAGTTTAAACAATTTACTGTTAAGAAGTCTAATCTAATGAACTTGCTATTTCGTAGGATTATTGCTCCCACTAAGGTGGGCCGCGATAATATTAGAAACTGCTTCATATATAGACCAATTTATGGAGACCATATACAACACACTGTTGTAATTATCGCTTAGTCATTTTAAACATGGTTTTTGCATAATTATCAATTAAGCGGATAAGGCAGATAATCCACTTAAAGTAGATTAACACCAAATAAACAGATAAATCCATTTAATCCTTGGTAATTAATCACACTTGATAATTATTTAAATTATTTAATAAATCTAGGGAGATTTACTTAAATAATTAATCCCTTATCTTATCCAAAATAGGAATTTCAGATTTGATAAGATCTTGGATAATGGTTATCCAAATTAATTAGGATTTATCTAAATAGAATAGAATCTATCTAAATCCTCTTAGGATTATTCTAGATTTTACATGAATAAAATCAAATCCTAAAATTCAAGATAAAACTAACCTTGGATTATCATTATCTAAATCATACTAGGATATTTCAGGATAGAAACAAATTTATCCAAATCCATAAGATGAAGATAAAATCCAATCATTCTAAGATTAAACAAATCTTAGATTATTTAGAATAAGAAACTAGAATATATCTAACTCTATTAGGATTTATTTTAGATAAAACTAATTTTATCAAAATCAAATTAGATAAGGATTATCTTGTATTATCTTTATCCAAATTTATCTATGATATTTTCTAAATAGAAGTAAATCTATTTATATCCATAAAATTAGGATAAGCTAGAATTAATATTAATTAATTCAACTAGGATTTAACTAGATAGAACTAAATCTATCTTAAATCCAAATGATAATACATTACTGGATTAAATAATTATCTAAATCTACTAAGATATATTCTAGATAGATATAAATCTATCAATATCTATAAGATAGAGACAAATTTAATTATCTAAATCTACTAGGATATTTTCTAAATAGAATTAATTCTATAAATATCCACAAGATAAAGATAAATATGGATTTTAACTATCCAAATATACTAAGATATATTCTAGATAGATATAAATCTATCAATATCTACAAGATATGGATAAACATAATTAAAATTTATCTTAGTCTATCTAGGATTTATTCACATAGAATTAAATCTATATAAATCCATAAGACAATAAAATATATATTATCCAAATTTATCTAGGATTTATCTAGATATAACTAAATATATCTAAATCCATAAAATAAGGATAAAATCCAAATATATATAATTATTTATCTAGTCTATCTAGGATTTATCACATAGACTTAAATCTATATAAATCCATAAGACAAAAATAAAATTAATTATTATTATCCTAATTTATCTAGGATTTATCTAGATAGAATTAAATCTATCAAAATCCATAAAATGAAGATAATCACTCAACTAATCCATAATTTAATTAAAAATTAAATTTTAGATAATCCAATTTAAATTGATATATTCAAAACTTATTCTAAATTATACTTATCTTGAAATTAATTCTAAAATTAGCTCCAAGGGTTAGGAAACCCTAAATAATTTCAAAATTTTCTCCAAATTAGTTCCTAGGATTAGGGAAACCCTAACTAATTTGGAAATCTGTTTTACCATGAGCCCGGAAACACCACCGACGAGCTCCCACTCGTTCTGCAACCACTGTGTCTCGAGTCCGGGAACTGCCCGTGAAGGGCTCCCACTCGCACAGCTGCTGTCTGCAGCCGCCGACGCTGCTGCCTCACGGAAACCACCGATGCTGCTGCTGCGACATCTCCGACGCTGTCGTAGCTGCTCCAGAGTTGCAGCTTCACCGCAGCCGCTGTTGCACGTGGACTCACGAGGACCTCCAGTCTGCTTCAACGCTGACTTTGTCCTGCACATGCCTGATCTCTTGCGGTTATCTCCGCAAATCCCGAACAGACTGCCACGATTTCAAATCGAATTGGTTGGGTATATCCCGCAATTCATGTAACAGTAAGGAAGAGGAAAACTCCAATTTCCAATTCAAGTACAATTAATGTACCGATATGATGAACATAGTTAATTGAAAAACAAACATATTCACGTAATCACAATTTGAAAAAATTAATGATTACAATATGTAAATCACGTCACAAATAAAACATGAACAATTCAATTAGCACCATGTAATCATTAAAGATTGGAATTGGATTCCATCGACCAAATTGATTTAAATTTGTTCGGCAGCCCTTCGTCGCTTCTGCTGTTCTTTGTTCTTCGTATTCGAACAGATATGTAACCAATAAAACACGAACCGAACAAAGAAACGTATGTGTTCAAGCAACTCATATAACATGAAATTAATCCACATAATCAGAGCCAAAAATTGGCTCTGATACCAATTGTTGGGGTTTGGTGCCCCTTGCACAGCGGAAGTCATGCATAAACAAATAAATCAGATCTACAGATCTATTTGACCGATTATGGGATCAATTAATCACATGTTAAACAATCAATTGCACGCTAGAACACATATAATTCACAAACAAGGAATAATAACCCTAATTCATGAATTTCCTACGGATTAGGGTTACCGATCTGATTCTCCAAAGAATCGTCGATTGCTTGCGCCTTCTCCACGAGATGATCTTCGTACTCAACCATAAATCTTCTAATCTGTATCCCGAACTCAGATTATGACCTTTGGGTGGGCAAAGCTTGTCAGAATCGAAAAGGGCTTGATTAGAAAGAAGACAGAATATCAGTTTTGTCAATAACCTATTTTTCGTCCACTCCCAGAGGGGAGCACGAAAATTAATGTGTTAAAATCAATTAAATCTCCTTTCTAATCTCCTTTTATATTGAGTTATGATGGGCCAGATTAGGGATCCATGGAGGTTGGACTTGGGCCAAACCTGTTGGACTTATACTAATTAAATTGAGCCCCAATTTAATACAAGTCCAAACAGAATATTATTATCATCAACTATAGTATAATAATATTGACTGCTCGTCCAATCCCAAATTACGAGTAATCCGGGCTTTTACCTCTTTAATCTATTATTTCCCGTGTTAAAGATATAAATACCCATTAATTAATTTAAGTCTGCTATTTGACTTTAATTAATTAATATCTTTTTCCAAGAGTTGTCTAGTTCAAAATCTTTATTTATTATTCTGGAATAAATTCCAACCGGCCGGGTTTCTGAATAATAAAACCTTTTTCGAACACCTCTTGAGGATATTATCAAACTGGACTCACCCAGCACACGATTCATTGCAACAACAATACTAGCACCTCTAGACATTGATCACCACTACCCAAGATATCAGGATTCTTGGATTGCGAAAAATCCGCACCATTTGATAAATCAAAGTAGTGCATAATCAATATCGTATGCTCAATGTTATATCAACAATGAATAAGAAATAACAATCACCGAGACCTCGTCTTTCGGTAAATAGCAAGAAAGACTTATCTCAACTGTTAGATCCTTCAGTGCTATACCACACCAGTGTCGTTTATTTCCTAAGGTAAGGAAA
>NW_025952742.1:0-6000 GCF_023119035.1 Salvia hispanica | reverse complement strand
TCTCTCTCCTACTCTCTGAAACCACCTCTGCTCTCTCCCTTCTCTCTAAGATTCCGGCGAATCTAGCCGGAGTTCTTCTTCAAGCTTTTCGTTCCATCGATGGTTCTCAGTCCTTAAGAGTTCTATCGGAGTAGATTGAGTGTTAGGCAACTTCTTCGGTTTCCTTCTTAATCTAGGGTTTGATCTTTTGTTTGTGACCAAATCCGAAGTGCTTGAAGTGTCTTGTGAAGGTTCTTGTGTTCGCAATGAAGTTCTGATTTGTGAGTGCTAGTCCGTGTGTGAGAAGGCCGTGGTGATCGTTGACCGGTGAGATCTAGAGTTCCACTGATCTCTGGTTTGAGTTCGTTCAACGGTGCTCTCCTTTGTGACTTGCTGTGAGGATTGGGGAGGTCTGAGGCCTAGTGCAGTCACTGCTGTGACCTGAGCCACTCGTGGCCCGATTCTCTGACTTAGTCTCTTTTGTGTTTAGATCCTCCGGGATCAGTTTCTTGTGTGACTAATTCATCTACTAAGTGTGCAGGTACAACCAGAAAGGATGGAATCTCAAGACCCAAGGAGTGCTTGAGATTAGTCTAGGGTTTCTGCTTGTAACATTGTACTTAGTGTGTAATCAAGATACCACTGTTGTATTTGGCTTGTACCTCTGAGATTAGCCATCTCAGAACCAATCAATAAAAGAGGTCCCGGTAATTAGCGAATCCCGAGTGGTCTGATCCCTATAATATTAAAAGCCAACAAATATCAAAATCCAATTTTAGTTTAAATACTATTCTTTCATGTGTATTTGATTAGGCGGGTGGAAACTTTTCTCCATCTTTAAAGAGTTTATTTTAATTGTTTTCCTATTCCTCTTGCTGATCAATATGCCTCATGAGTCATGAAATTTTTTTTCTCTTCAACATTTCTATGTTCGAAAGTTTTGTGATAAATATTTTTATGTAAATTCTAGAAAATTGAGTTTAGGATTTATGTTTGGATCATATTTTATAGTTTGAATTTAGATTTTTCAGATTTTTTTTTACCATCCGGTATAATTTTAATTTTTTGAAAACTTCAATTGATCTCTAAATATATGCATATAGGGATGTGCTTATAAAACACTAACTAATTTTAAAGTTACAATGTAGTTTCAATCTCGTGTTGTCACGTGGCACGAAACATACAATATTGTAAATACTGAGATGCAATATACATTTGTAGAAGCTGCAAATGAATTTCCGCATATTGCATTATAAAAATAGCAAATTGCATTTCATATTGTTAAGTTTTGCATCGTAGACATAGATTGTTTAATTTGCATTTCATATTGTTAAGTTTTGCATCGTAGACATAGATAGTTTATTTTGCATTGTAGACAAGTTATGTTTATAATGCAAAACTCAACAATAAAAAATGCATTCCGCCTAAAACTAAAATGCAATCTGCGGAAATCCATCTACAACTTCGTAAATGTATATTGCATTTTAGTGTTTACAATATTGCAAGTTTTGTGTCACGTGGCAGCACGAGATTGAAAGTACATTGTGACTTTAATTAAGAATACGCCCTAGTGCTCCCCTATGTATACAAACTTATAACCAAAATTGCAAAATAATAAAAGTCCCTATTTTTTTAATAAACTATTAATTACAAATAATAATAATTATATTATTATATTTTATTCTAACGATCGATATTTTAAATATGGATTATTCATCATAATATAATAATCATAAGAAATGCTCCCTCTTCCCATTTTTCCATTTCAGTTCGTCCCACAAAGTTTGTCCCATTTCACTTTTACCATTTTTGGTAATGGACCTCATATTCCACCAACTCATTCCTACTCACATTTTATTATAAAATTAATACTTTAAAAATAGGTCCCACATCCCACCAACTTTTTCAACTCATTTTTCATTACATTCTTAAAACCCGTACCGGGTTAAAGTGGACTATCTTTGTGGGACGGAGTATTACTATTATCATTATTGTTATTTATTATTATATTTTTGAATATTATAATAGAAAATTTTTATAATTTAAATATCACTAAACTTTATGATTATGCATTAATTTATAAAATATTATTAATTATTTAATAAATTAATAATAATAATAATAATAATAATAATTATATATAAATTTAATAATAATATGGTATTAACTATGACAATTTTAACTATAGTTATTTATTATGTTGAAATTAAGTAGTATGATTTATAATTTTAAATTATTTTTAAAAATTGTAATTAATAATAATAATAATAATAATAATAATAATAATAATATATTGCATTAAATAAGTATGAATCCTAAAACTAGGAAAAAGAATACCAAAGAAAAGTTAGATATCAGAATCCTGGAAAGTTGTACTAACTTTCCTTATTCTCGGGATTCTGATTATTTTCCCTATTTGATTAAAAACCAAAATAAACACCTGGCAACCAAATATGGCCTAAGTGCATGCTATTCCACAAATTTCCTCAATAATTTTATTTAGGGCATCCATAGTAGTGGACAAAAACATGTTCCAAAATTTGCTAATCCATCCGTCCCAAGATAAGTGAATCACATTCCTTTTTGGGATGTCCCACCATAAGTGAATCATTTCATTTTTAAGGAAAAAATCTTCTCTTTTACTTTATTCTCCACCTACCTTATTCTCTCCTATCTTATTCTCTCCACTCTCTCTCTCTCTCTCATACTTTACTCTCCTCCACTTTAACTCTTTAAATATCAATTCCTTAATCGTGCCTAAAGTGCTTCGCTTATCTTGGGATGGAGGAAATATAATTTAATTTTTCTCTTGCCATGTTAATATTTTAAATTCTAGCTCAACACCTGCATAGTGTCCGCCCATAAATCAGCTACAAAATTTGCAACAGTTTTTTCTTTTTTTACCATTTTACACCATTTTTTAAGTTTTAAAACTAGTAATAAAAATAAAATAGTAACTAATATAGATTTTAAAATACAATAAATAAGATGAGAAGAGATTGAAGTGAAAAGATGATAACGAAGTGTAAAGTAGAATATTTATAAGTAAAAACATGAATAATTGAAATTTGGGGACGGATCGGTGGAGCCGTACGCAATAGCACCGAAAAATCGACGCCAAGATTGCCCTGCCGAGGCGACCATTGCGCCCAAGGATGGACCGCCCAGCGCACCTCAACCCTACAATAGCGCCGCAGAATTCGGCGGACGCGGCCGTGATTTGAGCGGCGCTATTGCGCATGCTCTAGAAAAATACTCCCTTCGTCCGTGAATAGCAATCTCATTTTTTCATTTAAATCCGACCACGAATAGGAGTCTCAATTCATTTTTACCATATATGATATTAGGTCATTCGCAATAGGGCGGATGAAACCACTAACAAACCCTCCCTATGCATCGAGCGCGCGGATCATCGGCGGACTATCGGAGGGATGGGCGCTATTGCATCGCCTTCGGAAGATATAACCACCGATCTTTTCTTAAAAAAATTCTACTTTATTCACTCTATAAATACCATATTATTTTACCTCATTTATCACCCTTCACTTCAATCTCTATTGTACAAATATCCTATTTATTTCTACATTTTAATTTCCTATTTCTTTGTAATTTTTAAAAAAATCTAGGTATGTTTTGGTATTTCATTTAATCTATTTTATTTTATTTTTTTATTTTATTTGGTAATATAAAAAAAATAATAGTGAAAATTTGGCAGATTTAAGGGCAAAATTTAGAGTGTTATTGCATGTGTTTGGGGTAGAAGATATAACGCTGACATGACAAGAATGAGCGGATTTATAAGAAACTATTGTGAGTGTCATTAAAATCTCACATTCCACTAACTTATTTCGCTGGTTTATTTAAGACCAATATATTCAAGTAAGATTTTTACTCCATTAACTTTTTTTCATCCACTTTTCTTAATATTCTTTAAAATCTGTGTCCAAAAATATTACTCCTTCCGTCCCACTAACTTTCATTTTTTGTTTTTCCCAACCAAGATGACTCATTACTAAAAATGAAAACTTCTTTATCTTAACTTTATTTTCTCTCTCTTACTTTACTCTTTCCACCTAACACATAAAATAAAACTGCATAAAACCCGTGCCACCCAAAGAAGGGCTCATCTTCCTTGAGATTGAGGGAGTATAAGACTCTCACCGGCGGATGAAGGGAGTATAATTCATTTTAGTACTATATTTTTCTCATAATATGTTACCAATGGTCCTACAAAAAGCTAGTTATTTATTTGGAGATTTATTAAATCGAAAATGAGAGGTTGAAAAAAAAATACTCCATTCGTCTCACTATAAGCATGTCACTTTTCTATTTGAAATATTTCACCATAAGTGAATCGTTTTCATTTTAACTAAAAAATTATTTCTCTTACTAGTACTCCCTCCGTCCCATAAAAGTTGAGACAAAACTTTTGGGCACGGAGATTAAGAATTTATATTAAATAAATAGGAGAGATGAAAAAAGTAGGAAAAGATAAGAGAGTAAAGTAAATGATGGAATAAAATAAGAGTGGTTAGATGTTTTGTCTTTAGTTAAAAAAGGAAATGACTCAACTTTGTTGGAACAGACTAAAAAGGAATACGACTCAACTTTTATGGGACGGAGGGAGTACTAGTTTTCACTACTTTTAACTTTACTCTTTTTATTTAACTTTGAAAATAAATTTTGTGCTAAAAGAGTTGACTCGCTAAGAGCATCCGCAATGGTCGGCCGAGGTCCAGTCCTCCGCCCTCCCAGCCGCCCCACTCGAGTACACTCTCCATTCGCGTAACCAAACGCGGCTCAGATGTTACAGGTCTTCCGAGAGTGGAAGAACGCCACCGACCCCACGGAGAAGAGGATTCTTTTCGAGATGCTCGAGAGCATGCGTGCTGATTTAGAGATCGCGACGAGGAGGCTGGGGGGTTCCGACGTGGGCTCGGATACCACGGGTGGCGGCAGCGCGCGGCGGCCACGAGGAGAGCGGCGACGGCGACGGCGATGAGGAGTAGAGAGTGGCGGGGCTCGGGTGTTGAAGCCCTTTTTTTTTTTAAAAAAAAAATCATGTACTTTTTTTTTTTAAATCTTTGTACTTTTTTTTTTTTAATGGAATAGATTATTTTTCCCGTATATGTGTCGTAAATTTAATTCCGTATATCGCAATTTTAATTCCGTAAATGTAGTATATTTTGAATTGTTTTTATTGCGGCTGGCCTTATCACTGGCCTAAATCTGACGTGGCAGATGGTTTTTTTAGTGTTGCTTGACGTGGCATAGGAGAGAATGGCTGGCCATGGCTGGCCTATTAACCATTGCGGATGACTAATACTATCATATCACTAATTTCGTTAAATTTGGCTAATCCGAGAATTTGGAATCTTGGATTTTCAAATGGTCCCTTCCAAGAGTGAAACCCCACTCCAAACCGGCAGATCATCTGCCTCCACAAAAAACATGATGATTTTGACTTGGTGAGATTCGACATATTTTCAAAATTGTCTTTAACAATTAAAATTAAAATTAAAATCAACACTCTTTCAATATTTTTGACTAAAAAAGAAAACAATTACCTTTAAAATTATTCTTTTTATTCATAACAGTAACAATTTTTATTTATAACAACAATAAATTTTGTCCTTAATTATATCATAATTATTTTTATTCACTATATTTTTTATTTAATAAATATTATATACAATGAGCATGATATTAAATCAATAAGGATCGGGTCAGGTCAGGTCGGATCCCTTATTTAATTGTGTTTTATTTTATGTTATAAAATAAAATAAATTGAATGCATGTCGGTATGTCCCAACACCAAATTGACCACTATTAATTGCATACTTCTGCACTTTTGCCTAGACAAATCAGATATTCCCTCACATTTATTACATCAATCTTCCAATTAAATGGCTTGTTTCACTTACACCCACAGACCAAACTAACAAATTTATACTGCTACTATACTTTTGCATCCAACCGTCCATAGGAAACTTGCTCGAATTGACTAATAAAGTTATATTT
>NW_025952741.1:0-60803 GCF_023119035.1 Salvia hispanica | reverse complement strand
ATTGGGTCTTCCTCCTCCTCGGTCTCGGAATGCTCGATTGCTGCGACTCAGGTTCTCTACGTCGCAATTCCACTCTTTTCACTCGACTCGAGCGGGAATGGATCCTCCAGTCCTCAATCACGATCGGTGGTGATGGTAGATGTAGATTCCTTGACTCGCCACTTGTATTGGCCACTCCGACCAGATAGGCTCGCCAACTTCCGGAGAAAGGAAACCTGCGTTCATAAGCATCGAGGAAAAGAAAATAACAGATATTAAAATATTTACACCAAATCCTTAAAGCGCAAATACAATAACGCCATCCTTCCCGCACGGCACCATTTGAAAGTCGGATTTGTTTCGGTCATGAAGGAAATAAAGCGGGTTCCCTTGGTCGCAAATCCACTAGATCCTACGGTCTAGGAACTCGTTGGTCGTGGGAAATCAGTCGTCGGACACCGAGGCTCTTTCAAAAACCCTCAACCACTTTACTAAACCTAGTATAGGGAAGTAGGGATCGATCCACAGAGATGGATGCGTAATAATCGTGTTCAAGGATTTGGACTTGTTTTTGGGGTTGTTGTTGCCACGCATTTTCTTGGGTTGAGGAAAAAATAAACTTGACTTGGGAATTTTTTTTAAAAAGAACTCTACGCTAACGGCTAGACCTAGGCAAACAACAAAGCATGCACGAAAACTACCCGATCTATCACTAGATCTAAGAAACTACTCTAATTACCTAGACCTAGGAAACAAGCGACCGTGGGGACCATGGTAGCAGTACGGGCGAAAAATTTGTGAGAATAACTTACTCTGTGTACACCAGTGACATCATCTTCTGACCAAATTGCGTAAAAACTCATAAGAAAAACAACATGAACGAAATCGAAGCGAGCAAACTAAATCTAAACCAATTTGATGCATAGCAACAAGAACTAAACGAGATCCGGAGATGCTAGACGAAGTGAAACAGAAACAAGCGGAAACTTCAAATCCATCCAACAACTCCCCTTTATCACTTTGGATCCAACCTTAGACGCTAAATCCACTCCGGATCAAGCGTCGCGACACAAACTCAACCAACGAACATTTCATAACTTGATTTAACGACAACCTCCAATAAATCAACAAACCACGAGATCTATCACCAAATTCCCGAGATCGAGTACCACAACATCAAAATAAAACGAGAGATCGACATAAAACTTGTTAAAATAAACTCTCGTGACAAGATCTACGTAAATCAACTTGAAATATCACAAATAAAGCGCAAACGAAACGAAAGGATAGTACGTTAACGCCAAGTCGACTCCCAAAGTGAAGTTCGACCGCAAAAGTGCAAACAAGCTGAAATTTAAGGAGATTGTATCTTCGCCCTGCGCAGACGGTGTTGTGAAAAGTTCTCGGTTGTAAAAAATGTGTGAATAGACTTAGAAAAAGGCACCAAAGATCGAATTCGAAAAAAGGATAAATTCGAGGGTAC
Source organism: Salvia hispanica (assembly GCF_023119035.1). NCBI lineage: Eukaryota > Viridiplantae > Streptophyta > Magnoliopsida > Lamiales > Lamiaceae > Salvia > Salvia hispanica. The sequence continues at coordinate 59,341 of NW_025952741.1, read as the reverse complement.
TTAGGAGTCGGTAACCATTCAAAAATCCCTGCAAGACATTTTTCCAATGGTCCGAAAATGCGGCCCTCGATGTTCCCATGTTTTCCCGGAGGGGTGGCGCCATGACCAACGGTTGTTTTTAGTGGGGCAAATGAATTAGCCATAATTTGAACCGCTTCCCTTTTTGAGCTAGAATTGTTCGTAATACGGGGAGTATGCCCCAAGCAAAAATCCCCCAAAGTGAAGGTTAGGACAACGATTATTTTTAAGGGGAAAAAAAAGGGGCCTCGGCCCAAAGGGGGTTCATATTTTGGGACATATGGAAGTTTAGGGGTCGCTTTGACTAATTTTTGTATTTGTCCCCTATTAGGGTGCAGATCCCAAATGAATTTTTTAAGAAAAAAAAAATTGGTACCCTTTTATAGATTTTTTATAAAAACAAAATCAAAAAAAAAAATTGATAGATGATTGTCAAAAGAAAAAAAAACTCGTCCTAAAACAATTAAATCATGTTAAATCAACCCTTAAAACCAAAAATATATAAGTTATTGTGCGTAAAAAAAATTCTCCTTGATGGATGTTTTGAGGTTAAATCTTAGTGGAACGCTTTCTTTAATAAGGCTCGTTTCATGCATAAATCAGGGTAAATTTTGCATTTTGGAGACAAAGTGGTTTTGAGCTAGGTGGGAGAATCACCCGGGGAAATAGGGTTCCCGTAGTAACCGGGGCGGAAAACAATCGGGAGAAATCGGCAATTCCACACTGGAAAAGGGCAAGACCCCAAGGAGATGAGAATTTTCCAAGACCCCTTTCCTAGGGGAACCGGGCATTTCAAGGGGGGTTCCCCAGGGATCGAGCCTCAAGCCTCCATATAAAGGGAAGGGGAGGAAGGATAAGAAGCTTTTTTTTTTCAGTCTGGTGGGCTCAAATCCCCTTCCTTGATTCGTTGGTCATTTAATTGTGGTGGTTTAGTTTGTTAAAAATTTGTGTAACCGTCTCGGGCGAAAAACAAACATTTTTTTTTAAATTTGTTTGATACATTTTTGTTTTGAAGTTTTTTTCGGTTTTGAACCGTGTTTTGGGAAAAGCGATTGAAACTTTCAATTTGTTTATGTTATGAAATTTGTTCTTTTTTTGTTTTCAAGATATGTTTTGATGTTTATATGTGAGTTGAATCTATCGGGAAAATATTGGAGTTTTAATCATGGATGTTTTATTTTTGTTTGTTGGGTTTGAAGAGTTTTGTTGAAGTATATATGGTGCTTTGGGTTTCCTCTCATAGATCGCATTTGATTTTTGATTTTGATGGATCCTGTTAGATTAAGGATCTAAGGTCCTATGTTTTTAAATTTGCATGATTATGGTAAATTGTTGTTAATTATTTTTAAAAAAGTAAAACGGTTAGGTTTGATGGGATGGGTTGTGTTTACTTTTTCATCAAACTTGGTTGTTCTCTTTTCAAGATGTTGCTTTCTTTTGTTGGAATCCGATGAAGAATATGGGGCGGGTTGTTTTGGATCTAGATTTGGCTTTACCAACTTTACTTTTTGGGCCTTTTTTTATACGGGTTGGGTTGGTCCCTTTATTTTACCTTTTTTTTGGCCGGGGAAAATTTTAGTTTGAATCTCTCGGGTTTTAAACGGTTGTTTTAGGTTGATTAGTTAGGAGTTAGCATAGATAGTTTTTCCGATATAGTGAAGTTGATCGGTTGTTTTGTTCTTGTTTAGTAGGATAAAAACTTAATCATTTTCAGGGGGCGGGCCATCTCCCCAAAAGTCAACAACAAATGTAAAAACCCTCTACTGGGGTTAAAACCCTTATTTTACAAGCTAATAGCATTGTGGGTTAAGGCTTTGGCGGCTCGGGTTCGATTGCACCCGAAAGCATGTGGATGGATCTTGGGGAAACAAACTTGATGGAATTTTGGCGTCCCTCGGGGAACGGGTTAAGTCAGGCGTGTCTTAGGGGTTTGTCAAATTTTCTATTGATGGCCGTTAATTTCCGCAATTTGGAACACCAAAAAAAAACAACGGACTTTCAACTATGAAGTCTATTTTTCTCAAAAAGATTTTTTTTTTTTGACTCTTCACTAGCGTGGAGAAGACTTATAAAGTACTCCTTTGTCCCGTAAAAGGGTCTTTTTTTAGTTTGGCACGAATTTTAAGAGATGTAAAGAAAAGTGTGTTGAATAAGTTAGTGTAATATGAGTCTCACTTAGTTATTTTAAGACGTGGAGATGCATCAAAATTAGTTATTTTTTGGCATCTCGAAAAATTGTAAAGACATGATATATTCCCTTCGTCCCACTATGTAAGGGCAAAAAGAAATCCATAAAATAGGAAATAAAATCAATCAATATCTCATGCTATACCTTGAATATGATAAGAAAGGAATTAGTTATGGTAAGATTTGATTCTGGATTTAACTATGAAAGAATATGCACATTGATTAAATCCATAAAAATAATATCTTCTTCAGTTAAATATAGATGGGTTTTTGAAATTCACAAGGAAGAATACGGAGGGGGTCGAAAATTGGGTAGCACAAAGTAGGAAAGCTTTGGTTTGGATTTAATTTGAACAAATATCCCAAGCCAATTTTTTGAATCCAAGAAAACTATAATTCTTCCAAAAGATGAGGGGGTCGACAGTAATAGGGAGTTATAGGCTGGAAAAATTATGCAACCCATTTAATTAAACCCACACGTTCGAAAATTAAATCGCGCACAAGCACGACATAAATTAAATTAAATTAAATTAATATTCAAACATTCACAAATGGATAATCACACAAAATAAATAAATAATTTCCACATAGTTGAGAAATTAAAGTCATAAAAATTCGGGGCGCTATATTCGGGGTAATCACACAAAATAAAGTCATAAAAATTTCCACACGTTGTGATTTTAAATTAACAAAAATTATGATTTGGGTTAATTAATCTTCACCTAGTTGAAGAAGAACATTCGTCAACTTCGAAAAAACTTTTTGGATGCTCTATAATACATTTATTTCATTTTTATTTTTATTTTTTTTGTTTTGTCTTTTGTTCGATGAAACTCTACACAGAATAAACTCATGGATTTTCTAATATGCACAAATATTTATGATCTACGAATTATGGTATACATAGAGAAGAGAAGCACTAAAGAGAAGCTGAGAAATCGGTGTTCCAATTTGCAAAAAAAATAGTACAAAATTCATTAGTGTGGGGAAATGAATCAGCAATTGATCCCACATTTGTTGGTATCAGGGCCCTTAGTCCTAAGTATGAATGGATCAATCCTGACCCAAAGCAAGGAGAAAATGGAGGCAAGAAGGATAGACCATATGACAACAATGGTGGGAGTCCTGTTCTGCTTGCCCATCAAACCCTTGAGGAAGGGATAAAGATGCACGATGACCCAGAAGGCGAAGAAGAGCTTTCCAAAGAGAGGGCCCCACGATTGGTAGCCGTTGTTGATGGCATCAGATATCCCAGCCACCACCCCACCAAGTTTATGATGAGGATGGTGGTTGGAGGGATGAGCAACGTGGTCCACTTGAAGGCATACAGCTCGCTGAAGTCCTCATCGTCTGATGCCTTAGATGTGACTGTGAAGTTGGTGTCTATCCCCGCCAGCACCTTCAACAGCCCCTGGATCACCGCAAATAGATGCGCTGATATGCCTCCAATCACCCAGAACTGCTCGTTCCTCCACCACTCCTCGATGCTCACCCCGCTCCACCTCAGCTCTAGGATCCCTGTGATGAAGATGGACAGGAACAGAGCGATGAAGAAGAGACTCGCGAAAGTGCTTATCTGGATCACAAATTTCCCCAGCGTTAGTTGGAGTTGGACCTCCATCTTCACATTCATAATTTATTGTTATATATAATTATACCTCTGGCATTATAAATTTTCCGGTGAGTAAGCAGATGGCTGGGAGTGTGCAGTAGGCCAGAAGGGGCAGAGCCGTGAAGGGATAGACGGTGGTGTTGACGTAGGCAAACCGCTCCAGCCACTTGAGCTTGCCCTCCTTGTGACCGTACAAGAGGGGCTGTGGTGACTGAAGAAGATCTCCACTGATCCAAGAGCCCACCGCAGCACCTGGTTCAGACGGTCCGACAGATTGATGGGAGCTGATCCTTTGAATGCAGGCCTCTTAGGCATACAGTAGATTGACCTCCACCCGCGACAGTGCATCTTGAATCCTGTCAGGATATCCTCTGTGATTGACCCGTAGATCCACCCTAACTAAACTCATCATCAATCAACACAAATAAGTCCAAGTTAGTTTCTTGAATGATTTGTGATTTGCAGTAGTAGCTCTACTTTATTGTGTATTACCTCTAAGCCCCATTCTGTTTTGTCTTCATATCCACAGCTTATCACATGGATGGCTTCCTTGAGCAGAGCTGCGGGCTGGAAGAAGGTGGGACGCCGCCTTCCACCATCAGAGTTGAGGTCACAAATATGGGTGACTGTCCGAATTTCTTCTCAAAGTTCATCTGTGACTTGAGGATCTCCTTGTCGTCTTCAAATCCTGCACTTGTTTCCGTTAGAGAAATAACACATATGAAGGACTTGACTGTTCAATAGAGAAACAAACATACCTTGAACATCTGCATCTCCATGTGGGATCTTCTTGTTGCGACGTCGGAAGCAGCAATCGCAGCTCACCATCTTCGGGCGCTTACGCCCCTTTGGAGGATCATACCCATACAATGCTTGTCTCCTAAAAACGCATCCTGTTCCCACATACACTGGGCCTTGAATCCCATCAAGACCTTTCATGTTGATCTGTAAAAACAAAGCAAAACAAAAATGAATTTACAAAGGAGTACTATGTATGTATGTTGTGGGAAAAATCATGTTACTCCGTACGTACGTCGAAAAAGACGGTGTTTCTATTGGCATATCGGTCGTGTCTGTCAATGCCATCAAATCTCTGAGGGAATTGCACATAACAGACCTTCTTCCCAACCTGTGGATCCATCAAGAAGCACATGGCTTCTCTCACAGCCTTGCTGTTGTTAATGTAGTGATCACAATCCAAGTTGAGCATGAAGGGCGCATTGGTGAGAACACCGGCAACACGAATCTGCAAAACACAATAATAATTAAAACATATACTATTCCACATCACAAAGTGAATAGAATATCTTTACCAGAGAATTCATGGCGCCAGCTTTCTTGTGATGCTGGAAGCCTGGCCTCTTCTCACGGGAGACATAGACGAGGCGAGGAAGCTCGTGACCTTCGACATCAAGCCCCCATTCTGGCCTAGAAACACTTGAATCATACCAGGATGATCTTTGGTGTTGTTCCCTGGCCAGGGCGTCCCATCCTGCATGATCCATCCTCCCGGGGCACCTTGGTCGCCTTAGCCACCATTGCGTTTATCCTCACCTTGAACTCTTCGTATTCTCTCTGTGTGAGTAAGACGACAACAAATTAAATTAACACACTTGTTAAATAATAGTGATAGTAATGCTTTCTTTACCTTCATAGCCCTTCTCTCCTTGACAAAAGTTGGCTGCACTTTGTCCTTGAGATAGTCCACCTTCTCAGCAAAGTACCATTCGGGCGCTCGTGGCTCGATGGCGAATTTCTTGCAAAAGGGGACCCATTTCCTGGCGAACTCGGCGGTCTCAGAGAGGGCCTCGAAGGTGCACATGGAAGCACCATCATCAGAGATGTAGCAAGATATCTTGTCAACAGGATAATCCACAGCCAGTATGGAAAGCACGGTGTTTGCGGTAACGAGAGGAGGCTCCTTCAAGGGGTCCACCGTACTGACGAATATGTCGACTGGGGCTAGCATGTTAGGCTCACCTTCTCTCTCATACCTGAGGGAGAGGCGGTCGAGGTAGGTCTCGCGATCGATGGGGAACCATTTGGGGAACTGGTCGAGGATCCAGGAGAGGGCGAACCAGATCTCGCAGACGATGGAGGTGAGCCAGAGGCCGATGGCGTCATGGACCGGGTTCAAGATCCGATAGCGGAGGAACAAGGCCAGCACCACAAGGCGGGTAACGATTACCATGCGGTAAGGGTTGATCTTGCTCGAAGCTATTGGCACTTTGCGTGAGAGTGGCTGTCGCGCCTCGTCTATACTGTAAATATATACTTACAAATTAATTACTACTAATATGGAGTAAATAAATTGTGTAATTATTTTTGTACTCAACTCACATGCCCATGTCAGGATCGGCTAATTCATCATATTGATCATGATTTCCTCCTTGCTGCACTTTCCACTCATCCATTCTCTCCTTCCATCCCAAATCTTTCCTATCATCCCATCTTCCACTTGCTGCAAAATTCATATAGGAGTATATATTTATTTATGATGTACTTAGCTTAGTAACAAACATATTAATCAATACTACATATATATGGGTATGTACCATGATCATCAGTGACGGGATGCACCCGCTTATGCAAAGTGGGCCCCATTTGATCTCCATAGCTTGAAATGGGGAACTCTCCGCTGACCGGGCGGGAGCGACCGCCTGAGATAACCGGTGGGTATTGGGCGTTTATATCCTCGTGATCTTCCGGCCCTCTCCCGTAGCTCATCTTACCATGAAGCATTGCTTCAGCTATATCAGTGTTCTTTTTCTGCTGCTCATCAATGTTGAATTCGTGCTCGATGTCGTCAGTGTCCTCCTCGTCGTCGTCTCCCTCAACCCGAGGGCTCCCTAAATTGATACTAGCACAATTAGTTCTACATTACTCCTATTAATTAATTCATTAATTACTTTTAGCACTTGCCTTTGAGGCGCTTGTATCTGGTTTTGCACTGTGGGCATAGCTGGCTGCCCTCTCTCCTCTCGTACTCGTAGCAAGGCCGGCACACTGGGAAGCCGCATTCGTTGCACGCCACAAACAGCTCTCCCTCCACCGTCACCCCCATCTCGTCTCCGCATATCTCGCATACTTGCCCACTCAAGTTCTTCAAAGCCTTAGGCTGCAATCCAAAGTCCAAAAACAAATCAAAATTAATTCTAATGCAAAATTAAATACTAGGAGTATAGTAAGTGTTTGTTCACCTCTTCATGGCCGTGGATCACCACGAGCTCGTTCGAGTTGTGGGAACCGGCCACCAGCCCTGCGCTGGCTTCCATTCTACTGTAATTAATTGTGTGTAGAAGATAGATGTCGAGTAATGGAGTGTTTCGAAATTCGAATCGAATATATTTAAGTTTACAAAGCTAGGAAAGTGTATGTGTGTGTGTATTGCTATTTGCTACCTAATGTGCGTGGTCATGTGTTGCTAGCTGTTGGGTGCAGAGTCTCCATTGCCTCCAAGTTAAGCTTCTTCTGTTTCAACCACCTTTCTCTTTCATCTTCCACCAAACTTATACTCCTATACAATTTACACACCAAAACAGACCATACTCTATCTTCAGACTTATATATTTCCTCCATTAATTCTTCAATTTTAGTATGTACTAGTATCAGTATATCACTTTGACTTCTTTTCTATTGATCATCAGTTACTAGGGATGTCAATCTAGCAAACCTGCGGGTCGACCCAAATAATCTGGTAAAATCATAGGGCTAGAGCTGGAAAATTGTAACCCAAATACATAACCGGGCTACGGGCTGACCCGTTTGGGGTCTGCGGATTATGGCTGGCCCGGTGGGTTGCGGGTTAGCCCATGGGTTGAGCATTTAAAAAAAATATTATCAAATTTAGGGTTTATATTCTTATATATATGAAATATATATGACATATGAACTATATATGGTAATTATGTCTTCCTTCTCAAATTAAAATTTAGGGTTATATGAAATATAGAGTATACTAATATCATAATATGTACTTATATAATCACATTAAACTCCATACAATTTATTTTTTGGCATACAATTATATGTACTATCTTTTCTTCTTAGAATTTAATTTTTTGGGTATACAATTAAGAACGTTATTTAACTCCTTTTGAAATGCATGATTTCCATTTAATTGTATTCAGATTCACACGTGCTACTAATTGAGCAATATGTTTATGTGTTTTGTTTCAATTTTGAATTGCTATTATTTTCCTTCTCTTGATCACTTTGATAATATTTCAATTTACGACAATCTGTTTTTTTTATAAGTTAGAATATTGAATTGGATAGAAAGAAACCAATAAGATCACTTCTGACCCGAATAGCCCGTGGGTTAGCTCGAAACCCGAAGAGTTAGGGTTAGGGCCAAAAATCTATAACCCGAAAAATCTACGGCCTGAATAACCCGCACCCATATAGCTCGACAACCCGAATGAGTTGGCCCGAACCCAAGCGGGTTAGCCCAATTGACATCCCTATTAGTTACAATGATTAACTTTTAATTTTATTTTGTAGGGAATCACCGTATTTAGCTAGGATTCATTTCCAACTTTATGCCTCACCTTTTTCATTCTGAAATATTAAGTATGATGCTGTTTTATTAGTATTATTATAATCATAAGTGTAATTAAAATTATCGGAATTCAAATCCTTTTAGTGGGCCCTTCCATTGGTAGAGGAAATTAAAATATGTTTCATTCTATTATTAAGAATATAAATATTCTTTATAAATTATTATGAAGGAGCAAAGTCGCTATGCTGCATACGACCTCAAACATATATCATGATTTTAAAATTTCAAGTTAATACCATGGCGTAAGAATGATATTATCAGAATAAAACAATCAAATAATAAAAAACACGAGAAGGTCCAATTAGGTACCCATAAAAATTGATGTGTTTGGTTTCATTATATATATATTTCTAGCAATGGTTTTACGTAGATTATAATCAAAGAATAAAAATACGAATAAAACAATCAAAGAACAACAATACATATGTACGAGGAGAATAAAACGCCCTAAAGGAATATACAATCAAAGAAGTAGATTAAAAATGAAAAGTAAATAACAATTTAAGTCATGCATAAAATACGATATGTCACAATACGAAAATAGAAAGAAACTCATAAAAATCAGAATTTTCAAAATAACCCAGTGGATAAGAAGAAATAATAAATGCACAAAATATTTATAATCCCAATGTAGTTTTTTTACGAGAAAACTGAAAAAATTATAATATTCTCGATTACTAAAAATTTGTCACTTATTTCCATTTTTATCTCATCCTTAAAAATTTATCATTTTCACTTTTTTTCATTTTTAATTGTAGATTTCATATTCCACTAATTCATTCTCACTTACATTTTTATAAAATTAATATATAAAAGTAAAACATACACATGCTACTAATTTTTTTTAACTCACTTTCTATTATATTTTTTAAAATTCGTATCGAATCAAATAGCACAGCTATTTAGGCTGAAAATTTAACTTGGGCTGTTGATTTAAGTAATTGGAAGATCGGGCTGGAGTTTTAATATATGGACTACGAATAAACGCTTCGACGTTGAAAATTGAATGCTGAAAATATTTTTGAATTGGGGTGAATTGAAAGGGACACTAGGCTCATTGAATTTGTAGAATCATTTTAACCATCTGGATGATGGATTTGGAAGTACATGAAAAATAATATCCTATAAAACTTTATTATATTTTTTGGGCGACATCTACTATGATTTCAGTGAAAGGCTGTGTTTGGTAGTAGCCAGGAGCATGGTTAAGCCATTTTATCTATGTTATCCTCTTTGTTTGGTATCAAATTGGGAAACCCATAACGGACCCAGATAGAGCTCCGTTCCATCCAAAAACGACTGTTTCACGTTGATTATTAACTTCTCATTTTGTTGCGGATAAATTATACGCCTCGTAAGCCGCAATGAATTGGCCAATATTTCCCAATATTAGGAGATTTTGTCTCCAAAACCCTCATATTTCCCAATATTAGGAGATTTTGTCTGTGAGGTCTAGTAGTCACGAACGTGATGTTGTGTCGCTAGTTGTGGAGGAGTATCAGGAAGTCAATCGTGTGAAGAGGTTGTTGTTTACAGCTATTCTGGAATGTATGCACAACAACCGGTCATTTTCAACAACGAAGATTAAATGTGCAGCCTTACCGAATATTAGAGCGTGTTTCGGCACAAGTCGCCCACCCAACGCGTCTGGTAGGCCTTACTTTCGTTGATTGCATAAACAATCTTAGAATGGATCGTAATACATTTGGTCGATTATGCATTCTACTGCGCGAGCGGACTGACCTGATTGATGGAAGATTCGTTACCGTCGAAGAGCAGGTTGCAATGTTCCTTTGCGTTTTGGCGCATCACAATAAAAATAGCATGCGGGCTTCAATTTCCGTCACTCATTGCAAACGGTATCACACTTCATTCACTCAATTTTGAGTTCAATCTTGCAACTTCATGGAGATCTGCTGGTTACACCAGAACCCGTAAACGATGGTTGTTCATGGAGATCTGCTGCTACCGAGAGGGTTACATCGCGGGCTCGGGAAGTACATGTTGATTGCCTACTCCATATCCAAGTCGTCTTCACGTTTATGGCTGATGTAATATTTGTATTTGGAATTGTAATTGGTCGCCTACTTTAGCAACTTCTATGTCTTACTATTTGGTAGTTTTTGTATGGGATTGTAATCGGCTATTCTATAGTTTTGTTATATGCAGTAGTCAGATAATCTACTTATTTCGAACTCAATTGTGGTACGATGTTATTTATGTTCATTTCAACCAAGTTATTTTGAGTTTTTATTGGTGGAGACCAATTTTTTGCTCACATCATGGTATCTGTATAATTTTTAATTGCATAGACAATTCTTTAAAACTAGGTACTAAAGAAACTGACATAGTACAAGCAACACAAGAATAACTTTCATTACATCCATAATTGAAAAACATACATACATTACAAAACGAGTACACACACATATATAATAGTGACCTCATGCGCATTGTTCATACTTATATGCCCTAAAAAATGCTTCCCCAAAAGACTCAATCCTCGAATACAACAAGAAAATGCACTTCCATCGGATCTACCAATATGAAGGTGCACTTTGTCCCAAACTGAAGCAAGTTTGCACGGGCGGCGAAATCTTTCCACCCACGGACCACGGTGCATTCGAACTTTGTTGCCCTGGTTTGTGATTCCCACGTCCCAACACTGAGTACCAAATTTATACTCCTATACAGTTTACACACCAAAACATACCAAACTCTATCTTCATCTATACTTTTACATTAATTCTTCAATTTTATGTATCTTAGTTTGACTGCTTTTCTATTGATCATTACTTACAATGATTTACTAAACTTTTAATTTTATTTAGCTAGGTAATCACCATATTAATAGCTAGGATTCCAACTTTATACCTCATCATTTTCATCATTTCATGCTAAACTATTAACTATGATGCTGCTTTACTAGTACTGAGGTTACTCTGTAAAATGTACTATAAATGTTAGAATTTATTAATTTATTTGATTTACTACAAATGGACAGGAGGAGAAAGCTTACATTAAAACTGCATCAAAAAATTGAAATAATGTAGTGTAGAGTCTCCAAAAATAAATGAAAATTAGTTGTTGCGAAATGTTGCGGAAATAACAAAGAGTGTTTAATTCATTCCTGGATGCCATTGCGATTTGCGATACATATAAAATGATACAATAATGAAATATAGTAAGTTAGTTAGAACCATCAAGTGATGCCCACGATATATAGCGCGGAATAATTTTTGGTTATATTTCAATGTCTTTCACATTCTCCTTTTTACAAAATACTCCACCTATTCAAATTAATAAAATTAGAAAAGTAGACTAAACTAAAAAAAATAAAAGAAATATTATTAAGTAGAAACATTGATATACATTCACTAAGGAGGATAGAGATGATGTTGTACAGTATTTCATATACAAAAATCGAAATCGAGGTGTGTTAGCATGCATCATCGTACTTGAAATCATCTTAGTACCAAAATAGGGAAAGTTGGTCACCTCTCCAAGATTGCTTCATTTGCAAAAGATGACTTCTCAGGCTGCCTTCTTCAACCTGCACAAACAAACCATGTCCGATCACTAGGCCCTTCTTCATAAGATGGAATGAAAGAGGGAATAGTATGAAATTGTCATTTCATTTCTATCTTTATCAAAATCTCAATTTTCTGGTCACTAGTCACTATATAGTACTCCCTTCGTCCCGACTAAGATGACATATTTTTTGGCCGACACGAGATTTTAGAAGTTATTGGTTAATATGTTTAATTAAAAAAAAAGTGAGTGTAGATATTAAAATAGAGAGATAAAGAAAGATGAATATCTAAATATAAGTGAGAAAAAGTGGTTGGATGTATTAATTGGAAAGATAAACTTTCCAAAGAAGGAAATGTGTCATTTTAATTGGGAATAACTAAAAAGGAAAAGTGTCATTTTAAGTGGGATGGAGGGAGTATGATACTACATTCGTCCCACAATAAAAGTCACATTTTGTCATTTCGGTCCGTCTCATAATATGAGTCATATTTCACTTCTACCATAAATGGTAAATAGGTCCTACATTCCAGTAACTCACTTCACTCACATTTTATTATAAGCCCAATATAAAAAAGTAGGTCTCATATTACACTAACTTTTCCAACCCATATTCTTTACATCTCTTAAAACGCATGTCCACACCAAATGTGATCGCTATTGTGAAACGGAGGTAGTATGATGCTTTCTACAATGTGAATATGAATGTATTCAAGCCACCACTGAACAAGACGAAGAAGAATAGGATGACACTAACCCAATGGGAAATCTATTCAAACTACATCCAGTAATCATGAAAGGAACCCTTACCTGCAAAGCAGCTATGGAACAAAAAAGTGATTCACACTCATTAAGCACGGCTCTTTCACGTGCTGCAACATCAGCAAGTTCCGCTACCAAGGAGTTCATACTCTCTACCTGTACAAGAAGTTTATACGGTCAATCTTTAAGCAACGTCATACACAAGGAGAATGGCAGAGGGTAAAGTTATGTATCTTGACTTTTTGACTTGAATAAACTAGTGCAGCATATACAGGAGACAAGATTGTATAATATGAAAGATCTCACCTGATGGAGAATGGGGCGTAAAGAGGATGTCATAGCCTTCATCACATTATCAGCAGAGCATACAGCTCCTTTTACAGATCTAATATCTACCTGAAAAAACAAAGAATGGTCAAATGAAATAGTACTATTTTAACAAAAATTTAGTCAACTAGCATACCCTTGTTCCTTCAGCAACTGGAATCCGGAGAGTACTAGCCTGCAAATCGTGGATGGCCCAGGTCATTAAGTTAGTATGGTCCCTCTCAATTGAAGCCCACTCAACAAGACAACTCGCCTGATAAAGTCGAATCCCAATTAGAAATTATGCAAGGAGTCTCTCAACCAAACACTGCCATATGGTAAAGACAGTAAATATAGAAGTGATGCAAATGTTGAATATGTGGCCAGTAAGACATGATGATACCATTTCAAGGAAAACAGACAAGAATACAAACAGAAACAATGATGGTTTTGAAGTATGCTACAGGAAATGTGCATTATAGAAGTTTAGATCAATCGAGCTTATAAAGAAAATAAAATATACAATAGAAATTTATTCAGAAACACTTGAAAAGCTAAACCAATCTGATGGCATAAACATACCACATTCAGACCCCTTCCTAACAAAACCGTGGAACATTTTTACGTTTTCTTTAACAAATAGCTAGGATAATGGCCTTCTTTGTGAAGATGAGTTACTTTGAAGATAAGCCTTCCAATAGTATCAATAGTTGCAAGACATTGACTGACATGATCTTTTCAACCCATCAGGATTAGCAAGTTCTTTTCCTACTCAAGGATTGAACAGTTTTAATTTTCCGTATTGCTTCTGTTGAATAGTGAATTCTATATGTTGCATAGCATGATAAAGATTTCACTTTGTATATTTGTTCAGTGCTAGAATATTTGTGCTGATTAGTGAAAAATTTACTTCATCAGAGAGAGATTGAGCTAAACCCCAAATCAACAGATGTGCAGTTTGCAGCTCTTTTTGCACTGAACTTCCACATATCCAAACAAACCATGGAAACCACGGAAAGCATGTATTAAACACATGAAGAATTCACATACAAGTGTCACTATAGTTATAACTTATAAGTCTTACTTGATTGACCCAAACTGAATAAAGCTTCAACTTAAGCTTCAGCTGCTGGAGATTAGATCTTTTTTTTCTGACTGAATCCAACAGATCTAAGATTGTCATCCACGTGTTGTATAATATTTTCTACACAATCAATAATGTTCGATGATCAGAAAGAAACTCATAAAAATCAGAATTTTCAAAATAACATAAAATACGATATGGCACAATACGAAAATAGAAAGAAACTCATAAAAATCAGAATTTTCAAAATAACCCAATGGATAAGAAGAAATAATAAATGCACAAAATATTTATAATCCCAATATAGTTTTTTTACGAGAAAACAGAAAAAATTATAATATTCTCGGTTACTAAAAATTTGTCACTTATTTCCATTTTTATCTCATCCTTAAAAATTTATCATTTTCATTTTTTTCATTTTTAATTGTAGATTTCATATTTCACTAATTCATTCTCACTTACATTTTTACAAAACTAGCTGACCACCCGTGCGATGCACGGAGTATATATAGTTTCTCTGTCCCCAAAGAATCTGCACTTTGGTGGTTCGGCATGAGATTTAATGCAAAATTGGTAAAATAAGAGAGGTAGATAGAAAAAGTAATTAAAGTATTTTTTAGGGGGGAGTGAGTTCCACTTCATTAGAAAGAAAAGGATTTACATTTTCAAAATTGGAAAGTGCGTATTCTTGTGGGATGAAGAGAGTATATACTATTCCTTCCGTGCGCCATTAGAAGTTCTATTTTGATTCGACACAAATTCTAATAAATTTTATGACTTTGTAAATTAGAGATGTAAATGAGTTAGTAGATATACACCTCACTTTTTTTATATATTGATTTAGTTGAAAGGTCAGATGAACTTATCTATCAAATGGAAAAAAAAAATAAACTTTAAAACGTAGACATGTCGAAATTGCATGGAACATATTTTCAAGGACGGAAAAAGTAAATTAAATATTATTAAATTAAATTAAAAAAATACTTAAAAAGTAATGCACAAGTCATATAATAAAACAATAGAGATATAAATGAGAGGAACTATAAACACTTAAAAAAAAGACACATATGTATTTATCAAATGTATTTAAGACAAACCTGAATCTATACCAACAAAATAATAGGTAATTTATAGAAAAATCAAATAATGTTTAAACCTCTTACAGTATCTCTTGTTTCCACAAATGAACTAATAATCGGAAAAAATAGAAAATATCAGTAAATACAATATAAGAAGGAGGAAATATATCATTTTACTATTCATATTTACAACATGTATCGAAATTATAACATAATTTACTGCTAAATTTTTCATATAACAAACTATTGAGAAGTCCAATTATAAAAATATTAAATTGGAAATTAAATAGCAATATTCAATATGAACTATTGGGAAGTAAGTTATAAAAATATTAAATTGGGAATTTAAAAGCAATATTCATTTTACTATTCATAATTACTGTATACTGAAATCAACAATCAAATAGTTTAGAAATAAAAAATTTATAGCAAAGTAGATTGCTACAGCAAACAGCCATGATAAAATTATATATACAAAACAGAAATAGATTAAAAAAAACAAATAAAAACGTATCAAAATATATAGTATTCAATTGAATTAGAAAGAAACTAAGAACCAATTTATTAGTCCATTGATATCAATAGGTGAAGCTTGAGATAACGAAGTAGTACTACGGAGTACTTAATCAAAGGTGATCTGTAAAGAAGTTCTACTGGTATCCGAATATAACTTGCAACAGATATATAAAATATAATTCTATGAGCTTGATACATTGAGAGTACAATAAATTATCACTACATTCAGCAGCTCGTGATAATTGGCAAACTTGCGACAGACATTTGAGAGTTGATACATTGAGAGCTGATGAAATATTCTATGAACACTCAATGTAGTGATAACATATAACTTGCAACAGACATTTGATTTCGCATTTGTGGACGCGGATAAGGAGAACTATATCAAATAAATTGGCAACATAACTTAACTTTGATACAAATATTTATTATAGATTTTGAAAAACTTCTTTAAAAACAACGTTAACAGTTGAATCACAACCTACATCATCATCATTACAAACTAAAATCTTTAAACCATCACGGCTCGTAACTCTTGAAAGAGCAACATAAAGTTGTCCATGACTAAATACAGGCTTTTTCAAAAAGAGACCAACATGAGCAAGAGACTGACCTTGGCTTTTGTTGATAGTCATTGCATAGGACACGATCAATGGAAATTGTCGACGCTGGAACTTGAACGGAAGCCTTGTATCAGAAGGAACTAACGGCATCCTAGGTATCAATACCTTATGGCCCGAATTAAGACCACCCAAAACTTCTCCTTCCAAAACATGATCACCCAATCGTGTGAGAATTAAACGGGTACCATTGCACAATCCATTGGAATGATCTACATTTCTTAATAACATCACAGGAGTACCAATCTTCAACACTAATTCATGGTTGGGAGTACCAGAACACTTTATTGAATTCAAGAATTCAACACCATGAACATGAGACAAAGCATTGAAGTTGGAATCAGATTTAGATATGCAATCTGAACTAAAGTAAGTACGACCTTCAGACTGATTAAAAGAAATCATGTACTCATTGATAGAGTCAACAATCTCCAATGTAGGAGCCAAAATAGCTCGATCATGCAAATAAGATCGTAGTTTACCTTCATTCATGAAATCAGGATAAATGCTGGACACAATTGTCTTCAAAGGATCACCATCCAGTTTGAGTAAGATGTCATTCGGAACATCTATATTAGCATAACCATCATTTGGCCCTCCAACAACTCCATCTCCAATAGATGCAATCCAATCCGAAAATTCTTTCAACTTCGATGCCTCCTCGGCAGATTCAACACCAAAAAGTCTCATATTTTTGGTCAACCTCAAAACTTTGCAACTTTTCCAAAGATAAGAAGAATTGATAGTTGCATTAACAATATCTTGATGACTTCCCTTAGGAACAACCGGTAATATCTGTCTAAAATCACCACAAAAAACAACGGTTTTCCCACCAAATGGTAATTCCATACTTGAATGAATGTCACTTCGCATGATATCCCGCAAACTCTTATCCAAAGCCTCAATACAATACTTATGGATCATTGGAGCTTCATCCCATATGATAAGTTTACACCTTCTAATCAATGAGGCAAGTTCACTACTTTGATTAATATTACAAACTGAATCCTCATTTGGGTTTATAGGAATCTTAAACCGGGAGTGAGCTGTCCTACCACCAGGCAATAACAATGAAGCAATACCACTTAAAGCCACATTTAAAACAATTTCTCCTTTAGAACGTATAGCTGCCGACAAAGATCTCCAAATAAAGGTTTTACCAGTACCTCCATATCCATAGACAAAAAACATTCCACCAATATCTGAATTGATAGAAGTCATAATGACATCATATACATGTAGCTGCTCATCAGTGAATTTTGATATAAAGTTGAGAAGATCTTTTGACAAAGATGCGTGATCATAACATAGTTCCTCATTAATCAATCCATCAACTGATAATTGATAATTTTCAGACGATGGATAAGGAATATCATCAAAATCACGCAAACTCCGACCAACTTTCACCAAAAGTCTATCAATCTCAACCAATGCCAAATTTTTTATTTCATCATCATTCAACACCAAATCTGAAAAAGTAGTAATATAAGCAAAAAATGATAAGTTCACTACAAATATAGTAAGAAATTAATGATGAGAAAGAGTTATAAAATACCTGGATTATTGACCAGACGTCGTCTTTCATATAAAACATCTTCAGATAAAAATTTCCAACAAACACTCCAAACGAAATTGGGACGGGAAATTGAATCTGAAGATAATAAAGTAACAAACAAATTTCTCAAAGAATGAGGAGATGCCCAAATACTTGCCTCAGTAATACCATCAACATATTCCTTATCATCATCCAGCAAACCTAAAGCAAAGCAAGCCTCTCGAAATGTATCATACTGAATTCCATTCACACACCGAATTTCTTCATAAGATGTAGCTCCACGAACTATATTTAACAAACATCTCAAGTAGTACATTTCACCAGAACCAGGAGCAATATAAAACATTCTCCCAATAGCAAATCTCTGCTTCCGAGGTTGCCAACAATTACCCTTCCAAACAAATCTTGTTGGAAACTCAGAATAAGTGAGATCCCTACCTTGAGGATATATTTTATTTGCTTCCATCCAACCTAAAAACTTGCTTTGATGAGCTGTTCTTCGATCCAAAATAATATCAAGAGGTTCAGATTCAGAAAAAATTACACTCTGTTCATTTTCAAAATGGAAACCCAGTCTCTCAACAGGTGGATCCTTATATTGCATATCAAATCCAAAAATTCTCCAAACAGCTTCAGAAGAAGAAACATACCTACAATCATAATACATCTTTACTTCATCAATATTATTCTCACTACTATCCATCCCTGATTCCATAAATGTAGCAGTAACACGATCAAGCCCCTTATTGATGTATTTAAACAAATACTTAATAGATCGAGACTGATTACACCACTCTACATTTATATGACCTCCATATTTCATCAATAGATAACGATTATGAGGTACAACATATCTATTGTCTAATGGAATGTCATTCTTTAAAACAACTCGACCATCATCTCTACGTCTATAAATAGGATAACCATCTCCATCAAAAGTTGTAGCATCAACAAATCTTTTTGGAAAATATTTACCACACCGGCCTTTCACCATGCATGGTGATGATGGTCGAGAAACACCACAAGGACCATGCACCATTAATTCAGCAACATTAGCATGATAGAAAGGATCAATTTCAACTGCAGGAATTTCAGCTGAAATAAACTTATCAATCTGCTCAACAACAATCTGTTTGTCTTCCTTACTAAGAAAAAACAAAATATGCGCATGAGGCAATCCACGCTTCTGAAACTCCACAGTGTAAATAACTGCAATGAAAAATGGTCTTTAGTAAGATCACAAAATAATTTAAATTCTATCAATATATGAAATAGAAAAAACTGACCTGCTTGAACATTGCCAAAAATCTTATTCTTACGGATATCTCTGATTAACTCATCTAACTTAACTTTGAATATTCGACAAACAATATCTGGACGATCAGTATATTTCAAGCCCCTACTATCGACAAACCTAACAATCTCATGCCACTTTGGATTGCTAGTGAAAGTAATGAACAAAGTGGGATAACCAAACCATCCACAAAGAGCCATTGCATCTTGATAATTTTGAATCATATAGCGCGCACCTCCAACAAAACTGGAAGGCAAAATAACTCGCTTGCCTTGGGTAGATGGATCAGTCTCACCCCTCAAAATTGCATCATTTAAACCTTTGTACATTTCGGCGCACAATTGCTTTTGATGTGTTCGAACAAACCTCAGTCGTCCAGCTTCAATCATTGTGTATGCATCAACTACAAATTGCTGGAACAATCTTCGAGCATGCAAAATAGTGGGAGGTTCATCTTCTCTTTGTTGCAAACGGAAAGAGAAATATTCCCTTGGGCTGATTTTCTTTCTACTATTCAAACCAGAATTGTTAGAAATTGCAAAATCAATATCTTCTCTATAACCATCTTCACCATAAGGGAATAGAATAGGATATTGTAAACCTAGAAAAGATGGATGCAATTCAGGGATACGTTGCAGTTCACCATTCTGGGATTCAACAATAATGTCTCTATCACCCAAAGCTTCGTCAAAATCACCAACTATTAATGCAGCAACTTCAGATACAGAAGATAAATTATAAGTTCTGCCATCTCTACATCGTTTACCAATCAATCTTAAACTTACATTCCTTGAATTTCCTTCATCGATTTCTAGCTTTGCCATTCAAAAAGATTTAACCAAAGCATTATTTTCATCCAGCATCATCTGAATATCAACCACAATTTGCTCATGAAGCCCATTGAGATCGTCCCTTCACATTAAAATGGTACAGTTAAGTTAGCTTCAAAAGAAAAAATTATTTAAGTTGAATAAAATAAAATTATACTCCGTACCTTACAGATGCGAGTCTATGGGCAACTTCATTTTCAGTATCATAAATATACATTTGAGCAAACTTTGGTGCTTCACCATCCAATGGCAATAGACTACCGATTAGATGATAATTCTGCCCACTCAATCGAAAAGTGGGAGGAGATCTCCCATGATTAAGACTATTATCGATCTTGCCTCCCATGGATGTAAATCCAAACATGGAATTATAAGACCGAATATTTTTCAAAAAGTGCACACTCTTGGCATGTCTAGAAGACATTAAATCTTCTAAAATGATTGGAATAGCAGGCATTTTAGGAATCGAGATCTTTCCATTTGTACAACAAATGGAATACTTTGGTTGTTTTGATTTTCTCGGTTTCTCAAGTCGTTCTTCATACCAAAAAAGTGCACCACAATGTAAACATTTAAACGTAGCATCACCCATGTCCAAATATTCTACAAAAAATTGACAGAAACAAATTAATATTATTGTTATAATATGAAAATGTAATGTAAATAACCAGTCTTCATTTAAGTATAAATTACAAAATTATTTTATGAATAAATTAAGAAAACAACAAAATATAGATGCCAAAATAAAATATTTTTTGAGAGTAGAATACTAACCTTCATTTCTGTCCAATTTTGAAATATCTTGAACTAACACATTCGTGCTAGTTGAATTGGATAAATCCTGACTACAATTATGAGCTTTATGTGAACAACCTATGGTTTAAGTTCGATGAACAATAAGGCAATCAATAATAACATTTACTGTATTACAAATATATTACAAATATAACAACAAAAGATTTAAATTTAGTATTGAAGTTCTTGCCTATAAAGGACGATGAGCATGATGTGACAATAGGATCCGCGGACAAACGAACTTCCCCAGCATTAGTAATATCATTAAACACGGATCTCAATTTCTTTGAGCATGATTCATCTATATAATCAAAACACAATTATTGCAATTAATAAATAATGAATTGGTGGATATACTTTTTGAAATTTTAAGAAATAGAGGATATGCTAAACATAATCATATGCCGATTCTGACTAATTTGTAATACTATCTTAACATGCTAATTCCTCCCTCCCTCTCTGAGCAGTTATCACTAATCAATATTTTATTCGTAGTTATGATATTATGATTCTCAAGTCAAGTAATATTATAATTATTTTCACTATCAATATGCACATAGAGTATGCTACTTAATATATAGCAAATTATATTTTACATAAAGTGTTTTCAGATCTTGATCTAGAAAATAATAGGTCTAAGATTTACAGCAAAACACTCAGTTTATTTTTCTTGTACCCAAACCATTATCAATTTGCACTACAGTTTAAATTATTTGAACAAAAATGATAGAATTACCCCCATTTCTACCATGGCATCAGTAGGAACTTAGTCAACTATTTATATCTAGATTACATCATTATAGATCTTTATCTTTAGAATAATACTCGTTTTTTTTTAACTTCTACCTAAATTATTATCAGAATGCTAAGCATATCTTACCCTAAAAAAAGAAGAATACTATGCATATTGATTTCTACACACTTTCTATATAGGATTAAATATGTGAAGGCATCCGGAACTGAAAAGACGTTCAATAAATAATTTTGAATTTTTTGCACAATCCAATTTACCCAAATCATTATCAGAATACTATGCATATTGATTTCTACACACTTTCTATATAGGATCAAATATGTAAAGGCAGCTGGGACTGAAAAGACGTTCAATAAATAATTTTCAACGCAAATGTAAAGGTATGTCTTAACTGTTAGAAAAATTGTTATGCAGTCATTATCGAATATAAAAATAAATTAAAATGCGAACCCATAAATACCTGAGGTTATTTGTGACTTTTCTTGACTTAATGAAATGAGTCTAGCAGATTTTTTTAGCCTCTTCATATCCTTGTCTATTGTCAAAAGTCCAGAACCTAAAATTAGGATGTAGCTTTAGATCGTTTTACTTTTCTTCTTGGTTCATCGTTCTTGGATTATAGAATAAAAAATACCTACATTGTATAATAAACCAAATTTTTATTAAAAAAATAATTAATATGCAATAGAAGTAAATAAATGAATATGGAACCAGATTACCAAAGAGAATTTACACTTCTGCTTTGAGTGGCCCAACTTCTATGAGAAAGCCCCTTATTTTTTTAAGCTACTACATATTTTTTCTTGATTCTGTGTTCTTCTTCAAAGTTTCTCCCCTAAAATTCTGCCAAACATATCTCTGCAAAAATTAAAAAATCTGAGTCTCTCTCTTCCACAATTTCTAATTGCCCGATTCTTTTAACAATTAATTTCTTTGTAATTTCTAGCTGAGGAAAGTTTTTGGGAAGTAGAATTCAAAATCAAAGCTCATAAACTAAAAACTTGAAGAGAAAAAAATGGGTATAGAGTCTGGTGGAGGGCAACTAAATTCCAAATTTGGGTAAATTGGATTGTGCAAGAAATTCAGAGCAGTTTTTGTGTTTTGTAGAAAGAATGAGGAATTGTCGTCTGAGCAGAAAATAATGCCGAAGAAAGATTATGAAGATGAGTTCCTGAATTAAAAAAGAAATCAAAAGAAATTGGAGCGTATTCTCAGTCGATTCTTAGTTTCTCAGCAAATATTGCAAATAATCAAATTTAGGGAGATTACAGAAAGTGGGCGGCAATCACAAAAAGCGAAGAACAAAATTAAGTATATTTTTGCGATGCGAAAGAATGGAATAGGAAGTAGACGCTGCCAAATCAAAAGTTCAATATTTTTGGACAACTTAATTGTTTTGAGAAGACGAATTGCAGAATTTTTGGATGTCCTGGTCGCACATGGAATGAGCTCTCACAACAATCGATCAAACTTCTTGCTCAGTAGAGATGAGCAAGCTCCCAAAACTTCACATGATTTTCCCCCAAAAGAACACTAACTTTATATAGATAATGATAATAATAATAATAATAATAATAATAATAATAATAATAATAATAATAATAATAATAATAATAATAATAATAATAATAATATAGATATATAGATTATATAGATTTATATAGATTATATAGATGAGACAAACTCACCATTCTTGATCTAGGGAAGGACCTAGGTGCGGGAGTTTGGCCGGTGTTGGTCCAGAACTTCCACCATGGTTGTCCGTGTCTTCGTGCTGCACCTTTTACAATACTTTTACAGAAAGATGAAAGGATGGGGGAGGGGGAGAAAAGGGAGAGAAATAGAAAGTAATAATGACAATTGAATTTACAGCTCTGTGGGGTCCTCAACTATTCATTTACTTGTACTTCAACCGGTTTTTGGACATTTTATATACTCCTACAACTATAAATACTTGTTTGGAGATGGTAGAAAGTATTTGAGAATTTGTAGATAGTATAATGAATTAATGATATAATAAGATTTGAATTTTTTTTATACGTCGTTATATGCTAATTTTCTTGCATTTATTTATACTATAATATGATTTTTACGTAACAAATTATTTATATAGTTTATCTATATTTACAATTTTATATTATCCATATTATATAACAAATAAAATATTTACAAAATTAATCTAATTAATTTATTAAACATAAACATAAAATGTAATTTAAAATTGAAGTAATGAAAGAAAACTATAAGATAGTGAAGATTATAACAACAAATCATTTATATATGGTGTCATTTACTCATTTCCACTTTTAAATATATAAAAGTACGAAACAAACACCAAATTGAGTGACCCAGTGAAGACACAAACACTGAAAGACGAACAAGACAGAGAGACAAGACAGAAGAAAGATGAAGACAGAGAGAGAAGAGAGAGACAGACAGTGAGATACAGAGGAGGAAGAGACGACACAGTGAGACAGAAAGAAGAGAGACGAGATGAGTGAGATGACAGATGATGGGAATGATGGGAGTTCTAAGCTTACTAGGATTTTTTGTGGTCGAAACTATAGCAAGCGCAAAATTTGAATTAATAAACTATATAGACAACGCTCAACAAGAAAAATATCGGAATTTATCGTAGTCATCAATATCGAACGTGTCATACTGTGTTGTTGCAAATGTATAGATATATTAATAACCGAATAGGTAGTAAGAAAGGAAAAGAATCAATTAAATTTTATTCGGTCCGGCCGACTCTCAGCAAAAATAATATGTTGAGAAAATATCTTTGACATAGCGCGACGAACGATTCTAATACCGGCAACCGTCCGCTAATCAAGCACGAGAGCAAAATTGAAAAGCAAAACGAGAAAATAGATCTGGAAACTAAAATGAAATCAGATCTACATCTTGAATTTAAAAAAATTATCTCAACTTTTTAATAACCCATAATCACTTTACTGGCATTAAGCATCAGAAAATTTAAATATAGAACTTCAACTTCAAAAACGCGATCAAACATCTCCGCTGTTGCAATACCGTCTGGCCTCCAACAACAAACCCAGAACAAAAATAAAAATTTAGAAATATAAGATTAACTTTCAGCGAGTCAACGAAAAACGAAAACGAAAAGCTAAAAGCGAAAAGAGATAACATAAACCGAGGATATCAGCGGGACATAAACTTCACTTAGTAATATAAATAAAGTGCGAATCAATGAGTTATCAAAACAGAAAATGACAAAAACAGGTGTATAGCAACAAACAAAATTGTTTCAATTTTTCAGCGAAACTGATGTTACAACAAAAATGACAGCGAAAATTTGTGAGAACCATCGGCGAATGTCCGTGTCAAGTCTTGCGCGGCGATGAAATGAGTGGAGACTAGAACTAAACTAGGAAATAGGCACGAATAACTTGTTCTTGAGGTCGGCTCTATATATGTGAATACATTCAGGTATAGTAAAACATAGAAATAATAAATTAAAACACAATAAAAGGTAAGCTTATCTAAATAAAAATATTGGATAATGTGTTCACATACCTTAATTATCTGCAAAATATAAATAAATGGTTAACATCAACAGAGAATTATTCGAGATAAATGAAAATAAGAGAGATCTAAAACTAACATTAAACAGTGTAGAGAGAGAAATAAGAACCTAGATAAATGAAAATAAGAGAGATATAAAAGTAACATTAAGAGTGTAGAGAGAGAAATAAGAACCTGCTGTTTATAATTTGTGAGGAAATGTAACTGGTATTTATAGAGAAGATTCTGTATAATTCAAATTCATCATTTTATTTTCCCCCTATTTTTTGGCTCCAAGAAAAATGCTCTATTCGGAGGGAGGGAAAACCCTCTCTTCTTTTAGGGGGGGGGGGAATACTCTCTTTGCAATTGTTGTATCTACGTTCAGTTGATGTGTATATGCAAATGATGTGATATAATCTGCTTTACAGCCAAGTAAAATGCTTTTAACCATCGGTTTCAATGCATAAAAAGTGTGGTGTCATTTAATCTATTGGTAAATAAATGGAAGTGTGAGTTGGCAGCTGTGCAAATATCAATTCGATTTCTTTGAAAATCGAAAACTACTACTAATTATTAATTGGTCAAAATACATAAAAAGCGGTTTTTTTTGAAGTAATATTTGTAATCACTGGTTAATTGTTTTAGTTGGATGTGAAGTATTAAAATTTTGGGAAATAAAGAACATGTCATTCTCAAATTGAAGTAATATTACATGTTGAGAGAAATAGATATTTTTTTTGAATAAAACTATAGCAAATGTAATCTCAAATCGTAGAGGATGAAAAAATATGAATTTTAGTATAATTTTTTTTATTTATTTTATTTAATATATAAAGATATTTGAATAATAAATAAAATATTTATTGACCTATGAAATTGTAACAAATGGCATAATCTCATTGCTCAATAAAACAAATTGAGAGAGAGAACTCTTAATCTTATTTGTTCCGATGGTTAAAAAAAGTGTGATTTGACTAATTGACATCTTTTTTAGAAGTGATTCTTTTAACCATTGGTTAATATATTTGTTGGATGTTGAGTATTATAAATTAGGGAAATCCTATCTGATTTCCCCCAAAATTTCCCCCCAAAAAAACTGTGGCTTTATATATTTATATAGATACTAAATTTGTGGGAAATGTATTTATGTGCCTATATATACTACTACTACTATTTCAATATATTTTGAGTAATTTGACAATAAATCACATCTTTTTAACTCTACCCAATAATACAATTAACATATGTAAGTTGGCCTAGGGCCGGCCTGGCCCAGGACCGGCCCACTTATTAACTGGGCTTGGGCTTGGCCGGGCTCATCTATGCAACCCAAAACCCAGGCCCGGCCCAAACCGTTCTAGACATGGGCCTGGGCCGAGCTGTGCCTAAATGTCATCGGGCCTAACCGGGTCCGGGCCGGGCTGTCCGGCCCGGCCCACTTGACACCTCTACTTATGGTGCTAGCCATAGTAACACGTAAAAATGGTACACATGTTAGCTTGATAAAATCTAAGATTTTATAGTAAGCCAAATAATTTGAGCCAGTCCATAACTCTGATCACTTTTCTTACGCCGCCCCTCCTGGCCATAAATATTAATTTACACTATTCACTATTTTAATTATAAAATAAAAAATGATGAATAATTATGATACGAAAAATTCGTCATTCATTACAAAAATAAAAAAAATTTACAAATCCTATAAATTAAAAATCTTAAAAAATAAAAAAATTACAAATCTTAAAATTTTAAAATACAAAAAAAGAAAAAAAATATACTTCTTAATAGTGACGGGAAGGGTGTCGATCATGTCATTGAGCATCTCAAGTTCGATCTCCGACATTACTGACTTATCCTCCACTAGCAACTCCTTCATATGGCTGATTTGTAGTGTTAGACTCATGGAGCTCATAGAGTCAGACATCTTATCCAACGAGGGGTTTGGTGGCGGCACGACATACTACATTGACTCGTAGTGCTCTTCCCCTTCGCTTTCCTCTTCACCGCTTCACTTCCCATCGGACGGCTATGAGTGCCATCACTGCCATGATATGACATGTCGGGCTCCTCGTCGGGCATGTTGAGGTCGATGGTACAAACTCCATCGCTTATAGAGTATTCTACGTTAGCGGAGACTTTGGTTCTCTACGATGCACTACTTCCCTCCTCAGCCCCTCCGTTGAATTTGAGGCTCTTCAATAGAAGCTTCCAGACCTCATAGTACTTAAAAACCTTCTTCCATCCGCAAAGAAGGCGTCGTTCACCTTGCTTATGAGGTCGATCTCTCTATGCCCGCTCGGCCACATCCTCACCGCGTTAATGTATCATGTACTTACCGTTCCACTTCATCAGGTCCTTCAGAACTCGGCCCTAGTGCTTCCGGAGCATCTTGTATTAACGCTCGATCGTGCTTTTTTGCCATTGAGCGTTGTATTTTCAGTGACCCGATCCCACAACACTCGATACTTTTGGGAGTTGCCGATGATGGGGTCTTCGGAGACATCAATGTGGACCATTGCCAAGAATGACATCTCCTCGGGGCTATACTTCCGAGATCCAATGCCATTAGTCGCCGCCTTCTTGCCCTTGCCCTTACCCTTCTAGGGCCGATTGTCACCATCTCACCGATGTCATAATCATCCGGCGACAAATCGTTCTGCTCGCTGTTGTTGGAAACCGTAGCCGGACTAGGAGCAACTGGGTTGGCCAGCATTTGCCAATTTTGGCTGCTCACGAACTCGTCCATCACTCCATCTCCTCTCGTCGGTCGTAGTTGAATAAATCCATTGAAGATGAATTAATTTAGAATATGAAGTTGTATAAACCAATAGAAAGCCAAAGAAGTATTTATAACAAATTATGGAATAAAAAAAATAGAAAAAAATAGGGTGTGATGCGTCCCGGGCACCCACAACCCGTGCGACCATGCACGCCACGCCGCATGGGCGCCCATCGCCCCTCCAAACCCTCGGCCTCCCTCCCACCCGGATCTGGCCACCCACAACCCGCAGCCTGTGTTGTGCCCTGTCCCATCCATGTCGCGGTACCACAACCACTTGATGGATTGTAGATGATCTAAGGTGATACTTTTAAATGTTGTGATAAAACTTTAACCTATTGAGTCATTTTTATTATTGTAATAGGAATTGTTTTACCTTTTGTTGTATTTGGTACTACAACTTTTCATGTACTTTGTTGAACGTATTAAATGAATTAAACGAATTAACGATGGTGCTCTTTTAATATGTAAAAAGAGGTAAACATCCTATCATATGTGATAGCATGTTACATCTCTTATAGTAGTATTATTGTAAGTACTATAGTAGTAATGAGAGATGTTATACCAATCCTATCATATGTGATAGCATGTTACATCTCTTATAGTAGTATTATTGTAAGTACTATAGTAGTAATGAGAGATGTTATCCTTATTGGTATGATAAAATGTAAATTTACACTTTTATATTATTCATTTTTTAATAAGATGAAATGAAAGAAAAAATAAATAAAAATATAATAAAAAGAATATCATTTTCATTCCTTCTTGGTATGATAAAATGTAAATTTACATTTTTATATTATTCATTTTTTAATAAGAGGAAATGAAAGAAAAAATAAATAAAAATATAATAAAGAAAATATCATTTTCATTTTCATTTTCATTTTCATTTTCATTTTAATTTCATCATAATTAAATACAAGGCTCTAAATATACAACTAACTGCAAAAGCGCGGGTAATTATCTAATTAGAGACACCAACGATAGTTATTCAGATTTTGTTCATCGAAATACTTAAATATAAAACATCAGCCCAATTCTCTCCAGTTCACTCACCTCCTATTCCGCGGCGGTTATTCTAAAATCGCGTCAGTCAAAAGTAAACAACTTATCCTCGCGCAGTACAAATTGTACAGAACTGTAAAACGCAAGCATCATCGTTGCTACCTTGATTATATGAACTCCGCTCGTCCACTTCCACTCTATCCTCAAATGTATAGTTAGAATACAACACTCAAATTCCATACAAACCCTCTCTCTCTAGAAATCAATGGAGTCGAGCTTATCTTTGGCTCCGCAAGCAATTTCATTAATCACATGCTCTCCTGTTTTTTCGCCTCTCTCTTCTCGAGCCGTCGGACTCCTCCGCAGCGAGTTCATCGGAAACGGACGCAATATCCGGTTGCCGCGGCGGAGATGCAGGAAATTATGGCCGAAATCCGAGCCTGGTTGCGGTAAGTTTCTCTTCAGAGCGTCGCTCGACTCGCAGTCGATTGTCGTCGTGGCCACGGCGGTCGCAACCGTCTCTGCTGCAGCTGTTGTGTATCTCGCTTATAAAAGGGAAAAAGCTCGATATCAATCAGTTTAAAACCCACAATCTACATTGTGCAGCTCTGGAATTCTTCATGTGGAATTGTCTCCGTAAAATTCGTTAAAGTGAGAAAGTTTGATGAATAATGGATTGAATGTCGTGTATTCATGTTCATGGAGAGAGTTTATCGAAAGAGTACCGAATTACTACTATAATGTGTATGGAGTACTTACTAACTAAAAATTCGTGTAGCAGTCTCCAATTCTTCCTGTAGCATCTAACTGATGTTTGATTGCTAGTATACTAGACATTGACCTTGAAATTCGTGTTTTTGTGTTATGTTTATTCCATCATTAACTAAGATCATCTGCTTACAATTTGTAGATGTCAGGACGGCTAACCCTAGCTCTATCAGAGCAGAAAAAATTTTGTGACCGCCTGGATTCTCACAGATGCAAAGCACCTACGTTTGGGGAAGAAGAATCCACTGACATAAATCAATATTCTAAGAAGGAAACTAGAGAAAATAATGGCGCTGACATCAATTTTGGAGAAGCTAATGTGATTCCTGGAGGTGCTCTCGTTGTAGAGGCACCAGAAGAGTTTAATTAAGCAGCAGGCTCCAGCAGTTAACGGTTGCTTAACGTCATTGGCATCTGAGGCTCTGGAGATATCATCATCTTGCCGTCTGTTGTTTCTGAATATGATTTCCAAGCATTTGTTGATGAAGTTGTGAAGTGCAACAAAATGCACATGACTCTCCCATTCAGTTGCTTACGATTTGTCAGTTCCAATAACACAGACGAATTTGGGTGTTTGTGCATCTTTAGCAGATCAAATGCAAGAAGAAACGGATAAAGTTGGTGGCTAAATCTTACAAATTTTGGGGGAAAGTGATGGGAACAACTTGGACCACATTTTTAAACTCTCCACGTGAGAGCTGCACCGGTTCGGACTTCTTTGGAGAAGTTGGATAATTTGGAAGAGTTGCCGTCTTGCGCTACCCTTCAAAGTTTCAGCTGCTATTCATCCCTTCGTAACATGGGTGGGGGATCAGGTCTTACTGGACAAATGTTGTCTTACCTATAGGTGATATAGACATTAATGTTTTATCTGTTGGTTGCAGGATTATCTGGATATTATATGATATTTTTTTTTTTATGCTTACCTGAAACAGAAGTTTTTTGTCTTTTCAGAGAAGCTTGAAGAGGAAAGGCCTACGAGATATTATGGTCAGGTCTTTCTCTACAAGAAGGACTCAAGAAACCAGAGGAGATCAAGGAAAACGGAAAAACAGATTTCGCATACAGATGGAACCAAACACTTGCCTCCCTCTTTTGATCCCGAGCAGAAACATGAAAACAACAATCATAATCCTTGTGGCAATTACGTGTTTACGAGCAACTCCTGAGGGGAAAGGGAGGTAATTCCTTTATGTTAATGATCCGGTAAACCCTGTCTATACATTATGTATTGAAAACATCTTAATAAGTTCATATCAAGCCTACCTGGTTGCGATTTCTTATATTGCAGGTTAAATGAATGCATTGAGTTGCTTGAAGATATGGACGAAATGGTTCATTTGATATGGATAAGGCAGGCTTGCATTTGCTGATTTCCATTACTTAATATGTGCATGCAAATATAAAATTATAAATATTTGACTGTTGGCTGTATCATGGCATCAGATTTACCACTCCAGATTTTTTGATGTCTGCAAACGCCAGAAGGCAGTCAAGGTGGCATTTCGTTTACCAGGCTTATACGAAATCCCACTCTGAGCACATTTAATATGCTTATGTCTGTTTGTGCAAGCTCTCAAGATTCAGAAGGTACTCTCTCTCTATCCAGGTATATGCCAGTAATTATGCAATATAATTTTCAGGTTCATTCACCCAGTTGTCTTCTGTGTAGGTGCCTTTCAGATTCTACAACTTGTTCAGGAAGCTGCATTAAATGCTGACTGCAAACTATACACAACGTTAATATCGACTTGTGCTAAAAGTGGTAAAGTGGATACGATGTTCAAGGTACACTGAAATGAATGCGTACACAATGTTCTCTTCCCTTCTTATTTACTGGTAAAATGATACAAATATTGTTCAGAGTTAAAATCTCTAGTCAAAATAATTTTCTTCCTTCCTTTTAGGTTCGTGAATGTCCTGTTTAGTTAGACCCAGGACATATATTCAAAATCGGGTCCTCTAATATTTATTGAACTTTCAGGTTTTCCATGAAATGGTAAATGGTGGAGTTGAACCAAATCTTCACACATATGGTGCACTCATTGATGGTTGCGCAAAAGCAGGGCAAGTTGCTAAGGCGTTCGGGGCCTACGGAATACTCAGATCAAAGGTGATATGCACTTTCCATTTCTTGTATAAAAATTTATATATAGTGTTATGGTAATTTGCTTATTCTGTGCATATCAGTGTCTAACTTGACATTACTCATGGTAGAATGTAAAGCCAGACCGAGTAGTTTTCAATGCGCTTATCACTGCATGTGGTCAATCAGGAGCAGTTGACCGTGCATTTGGCGTGTTAGCTGAAATGAGAGCAGAGTTACAACCAATAGACCCTGATCATGTCACTGTAGGTGCTCTGATGAAGGCATGTGCTAGTGCTGGACAGGTGCTTTATCTACTAGCTCTTTGAATCCATCATTTGCTTGATTTTTGTTCCGCATCTTGTTTATTTGAATACTGAGAGAGTGAACTTTTGTAGATTGATCGAGCCAGAGAGGTGTACAATATGATTCATCAGTATGATATCCGTGGCACTGCTGAGCTTTACACTATTGCTGTGAATAGCTGCAGTCATCGTGGTGATTGGGAGTTTGCTTGTAGTGTATATGACGACATGATCCGGAAAGGTGTCGCTCCTGATGAGGTAGAAATACTAAAATTCTGTAATTCTTCACATACGAAGAATTGTATTTACCTTGTCCTTTCTATTTAAGCAAGATGGGACCTCTTATAATTTTTTTGTTCCCTGATGCATTCAGTTGTCAATAAAATAACAGTTTTTTTTTAATCTTTTTTTTTTTTACTTTTTCCATACTAATGTAAAACTGTATCTTACTTGGTTTCACTTATGTAATCCAGATGTTTATCAGCGCATTGATAGATGTAGCAGGGCATGCTGGGAAAGTGGATGCTGCATTTGAAATTCTACAAGAAGCTAGGGCTAAGGGAATGCATGTTGGGATCATATCATATAGCTCCTTGATGGGAGCATGCAGCAAAGTATTGACTTACTAATCACGTTTAAAACATTTTCTAGCAATGTGGAATTGCCTTTTATTTTGATAAATAAAACACAGGCAAAATATAATTTCTACACTTCTTGATTTTCATTTTGGATTTTAAATCTCAACAAGAAGTCAGTTGCAAAAATGTATATGCATATTCATGAACAAGATATCTCCTAACTTTTATCAATTTCCAGAAGGTATAACTTGCTTCCTATATGTATTTAGGCTAGAGATTGGCAAAGGCGCTGGAACTGTATGAGGACATTAAGAGGTCTACTCTGAAACCTGGAGTGTCACTAATGAATGCTTTGATAACTGCTTTGTGTAAGTTAATCACCATTGTCTCACGAGCAACTTTACCAGTGTTCGATGCATATTTAGTTTTTCTTTAATTGTCTGATTTCGTAGTAATATGCACAAGCTTGTTGACTCTAACCACGTCAAATAATGGTGACTTGATATTGTACCGTCCATATGAGTCCAGCTTTAGGTGCTAGTATTCCATCAATGCTCTTTAAATCTTTTAGCTCCTTTATGGCATCCATATCTTACTGTCTCAGGAGGAGTCTTCAGTTTCATCTTGTGAACCGTGGTTGACTCTTTTTACGCTGATCAAATATTGTTAGGAAAAAGCTCAATTACTTAACTTACTATATTTAAGAACAAAAGAGGCTTGCAAGTCCAATGATCAAAACAAATACTCTCTCAGATTTATTCATCTCCTGATTTGGATGTCAATTTTTCTTTAGTTACTTTTTCTTTGCGGCTTTCATTTCATGATATCCATATGTTACTTGTACTCATGATTTGGCCATTGATATATTCAATTTTGTTCTAGTCTGAAACCATCTATATGTGTTGGTGTTTATGAAATCCTTCATTCCTCTCTCCTGCAGGTGATGCAGATCAACTGCAAAAGGCCTTGGAAATCTTATCTGAGATGAAGAGCACTGGTGTATGCCCAAACATCATAACTTACTCTGTTCTTTTAGTGGCAAGTGAAAAGTAATTACCTTTCTTTGTATGTTCATGCAGTTTTCTATAATAATAATAAGTTTTCATGTGGCATGATCTTCTCTCATATACTGTTACAACTCTTACCAGAAAGGATGACCCTAGAAGCTGGCCTCAAGCTTTTTTCTCAAGCAAAACAGGATTCTGTTGCTCTAAACCTTGTAATGTGCCGATGTCTCATAGGTGATTAAATAGGCTTTCCACTTCTCTAGTTGTGCATCAAGAAACATGGAGAAAACATTAGTCATACGATCAGGCAACCGTGGTGCTTCTGTGTGATCTTTATTCATTGAAAAGTTTAAGGAACCCTTAAGAACACAATGTATTAGCACTGCTAATGTTTACTCCATATCTTTATTGTTACTTTACATTTTGTTGAACATGTTAAATAATGCTGTGTCTAATAGCTGTCCACACTCACTGCTGCCTATATGTAAGTGAAAAATATATCAAATTGATTAAGATTCATTAAGTCTCTTATAAAGTGTCCGTTCTTATAAGCTAAAGAATTTTAGCTATATTAGATTTCATAAGTTCCTTGAAGCTATTCGGCAACCACTTTAAGCAGTACTTGAGATGGAATTTTACTGTAGCTATAGCTTTTGCTACAAACTTAGGCTACACTCAATGCTAAGCTCAACCACCCTTCCCCATTGCCTTAGCCTATTAGTGATGATAAAAAATTGAAGTATTTTATTTCGGCTCTTTTAATTAGGTAAATCATTGTTCCCTTTGTGGATCTTATACTGTTTGTTTCATCAGTTTGCTGATGGAGTTATCTTTATTTAGCTATGTGCCTACGGAGTTCCAAGCCGATTGCTCAGCTGGCGAGCCTGTTCTATCTTTCACCTCAGTTCAGCTTAATAGTAAATGGTACTCATTCTTGCATTTTCATCACTATTTTTTAGTGTTTATGTACACTTTTATCTTTGTGGGAAAATGCCCATCGCATAAAAGGCTTCATTAAGATGTTATATCTTGTACTGTAGCAGTTAAAATTAACATTGTTAAGCACTAATTTGGCTTCGTGACTGGAAATACACGTTCACTAACCTTATCATTTCATGTCAATCTCTTGGTTATTCTGGGTAGGAAGATCTGATTTATGATATATGGCTATACTTCCACAGGACATCCTTGGCCCTAATGGTGTATAGGGAAACAATTGTAGCTGGTGTAGCACCTAGGATGGATGAACTTTCACTTGTTTTGGGTTGCCTTAAGTTGCCTCATGATATATCTGTGCGAAATAGACTCATTGAGAATCTTGGATATAATAGTGGCCCATCAAAAGGTGCAAACTTGTGTTCCTTGATTAATGGCTTTGGGGAATATGATCCTCGCGCTTTTTCTTTGGTTGAGGTATGTCAACAGCTTCCAAGAACTTTTTATCTTTTTGTCAATTCTTCAAAAATTATCGTACTGACTTCACAATTATTTTCTGATTTCTCAGGAAGCTACTTCTCTTGGAGTTATACCATTAACCTCTATGAAAGACAGCCTCATAGTTGTTGATTTGAGAAATTTTCAGGTTCACACAGCTGCGGTGAGCTAATAAACTTCAGCAATTTTCTTCCCCTACCTGATAAGACTTGTTTCCCTTACTCTAAACTGAGTTGTGTTATGTTGGCTAGGTGTACCTCTTACAGTTCAAAAAGGTCTCAAGCACGCTTGGCTGCTGGTACCAACTTTTCTTATTCATTTAATTACTTCTATAGTATTTCTAAATAAATTTTCTTATCAACGATTGGGCATTCTGCATCTAGTATTGAAAAAGTAACTTGAACTACCGTTGTGTGATTAATGTCTCACCAGGTTCAGTACTTTTAGGACATTCTGAAAGAAAAAATAGATACTGTTTAAAAACATGAGATGCATCTGTCTCTAGGCACATAATGGGGAAAAGCCCCGAAATATGAGGCTATACTTTGTTTGTAGCAAGAAAGAGGAGCTAATGTTGTTGCTTCTTATATTTTGGACCATTCTTTTTTTTTTATGTATCACTTTCGTATTGATCTTCAACAGGTGTTAAGGCTCCCAATTTAAATATTCTATTGGAGAAAAGGCACAAATTCAAACTTCTGCGGGGCAGGGGAGATTAATATGGCTGGCAGGTGAGAAGATACTATTTCCTAGTTGGACATGAAGTTCAATGTATGAATGTATTGTGATGGCATATGTAAATTTCATTGGTATAAGTAACCAAAGAAGCTACAATGACAAAGTCTGTTATGAGGAAGTGAAAAATTCTCCTAAGTGGAAAAAATATGTATGCAAATTATGCTATGTTTAAGATTGTAACCATAGATGAAAATCTAGTAGTATACTACTTTAAGGATAAGACAAGAAAATTTATCTTTAAAAGTTGTCTAGATTTTCTAGCTGAACTCTAAAGACCCTATTATTATTATTGTCAATTATGAATATTTGTTTGGCTGTTCTTGTAAACTTAAAATATTCTGAACATGTTCTATTTGCTCAATAGGGTAAGCCAAGAAGTTGCAGCACTATTGAGGAGACTTGGGCTATCTATCAAGGAAACGGATCTTATGGAAAGATCCGCATAAATGGCATTACCATAAGAAAGTGGTTTCCACAAAGCTAAGCCCTTTCAATGAAAAAAATGGAACTTAGCTCACCCCTAGCAAATCTAGCTTGCATAAACGCCAAAGACGTAAATCAGAACCGTTCACTTGTCGCTGGGAATAAGGTCCACAGCTTTGATGCAGTTCTTCTGTGCAGATGGCTAACACTATTGATGTAGTGGAAGTTTTTTCTAGAAAGATCAGCACAACTTTAGTTCAAAAAGAGTGAGAATTGTAAGGGAAATGGAGATTTTTCCAAGATTGTCTCCATGTGCTGGCTGAGAAACCTTGCAATTTTCTGAACATGCAGTAGCTGCCCTAGACTGTAGATTATGCAGATGGTTTTGTGCTGGTCAGAGTGATGCAGCTTTGTGCTATTGGTTTCTATATTCTGGGGAATTTAGTAATATAAATTTGAATTGTATAGCAGCAATAATGTGAGATGAATATAGAGTCAGTAGACTACTATCTGCTGTATATAAGGGCTCTATAAGTCCTTGATTCACAATGTAGACCTTACTCGTTTTGTATGATATATATATCTGCTGTATTTCTACCAGGATTTCAGACTTTAGACATAGCATTTATTTTCAACTTCTGGTTGTTGGTAGAGTGTATAATGATGAATGAACAGGCTACTGTAAAGAAAATTGTGTCTGAATGAAGGATTTGTGATTTGTTTGGTTTTGATTTCTTGAAAATCTAAGAAGCATAAGGTTGAGAATGCTAATGTTCATCTTTGAGATGACGACTGGAAGGTAGCAGGGAAAGCTCATTCCTCACAGCAGGTACAAAATTCTTAGTTCTGTCTCTTATTTGCACATATGATAATTTTGCACATTAAAAATGTAGGGTACTTTATTGCCCTTTTGTTTTCCAGGGGTTTGCGGATATTGTTGAATGATGATAGGGCTCAGTTGTTAATATTGTGAAGCACTGAATCTTATTCATAGTTTCATAAAATTCAACCTTGTTGCATGGGACTGTCGTGGGCTGCCTATCTCAAAACGAGAACCTAGCTCCCTCTGCCTTCTTTTTAAATGGTTTCTTGCCTGAAGTGATTTAAAATTTTCAAATCTACTTGATATTAGTCGTGGATGGATATTGAAATCCATAAGTTGTTTCACTTCATATGAGAAAATGAAGCCCATAACTTGGTAATAATATTTGTTGTGCAGACTGCAAGTTGAAAGATCCAAAAACTGATTAAGGATGAAATGTGAAATTTTGTTTGAATGAAAAGAAGATTGTTTCTTTTTCTCTATGGCTGTCTGTATGTGAGTGGATCGCCAATACATGAATCTATACTCCTAAAAGCTATTCTATGAAAACAAAAGCACAAAAATACATTGTAAAAATTGTAGGCTTCTGCTCTTCATTTGTTTCTTGCATCATAACAATCCATCCTCGAAGTTAGTTCAAGAAAGGCATTCTCACTGCATGGAATTGTTAGCGTCCCGTGGGTGATTAGCCAAACTTTTCCTCTGCTCGGTGCAACAAGCCTTGAAAATGAAGGATGGTTCAGGTATGAAATAACCACATATCTTTTCTTCTGAACGTCTCACATAAACTGCTAAATGCCCTTTGGCACGTTGGTTTGGTTTCTATGGAGGAGGGCTTGGAGCTTGTGGTAATCTAAGCTTAGCATTTGATATCAATGACATCCAACGAATAGCCATGGATTTTGCTATGAAAAAAAGAATTGTAAAGCTCTCTTTTGATTCTTTAATCACAATAAGATTTTTTCTCAAGTGTTGCAACTTTAAGTTTTGAAGTTTGTTATATACATGCATAAATATAGAGAATACATATGTATAATTATAGTTGCAGTTTGGAGGTTGAGGACTGATGCCTGATAATCTGGAGGGGGGTTCATTACCAAGGAGCACATGACTTAATGTTATGAAAATCAGGGTAGAGATGTGGAAAAAAGAAATGGCTTATCCACATATATGACATGGTTTAGAAAGTTATCACAAATGAGTTCTGTTTTTATTGCAGGTCCTGAAATGATGGGCAAATATATAACAGAATAATAAGAGAGCAGTTTATATGGGTATGTACTCTGGCACTTTGAAATCTTTTGATGATTTGATTTATTCTTTGTTGGATTTAGTTTTGATGGGTCCTGGTGAAATTATTCACCTTCCGGCATGTGCCAAGATATTGTTGCAGCTGTTATGGAAGATATGGGGATGCATTTTTTATTTATTCCGAAACAGTACTTGAATACTACTTTGCATTGCACACTGTTTTCCACTTCTGGGCTGCATTTGAATTAAATAGATCTATCCCAGGGATCAGTTTTTTATTGATTTCCCACTCTGGTCATCTTCTGGATATCATCTTTGTTATGACATGATGTTATTATACTAGTTATCTTGCTAGAATTATTATGATTAATGAAATTGACCTCCACCTCTCCCACAATCACAATGTTACAGGCTTACAGGATGAAAATCAAGCAGTACGTTGAATTGTTCACATAGAAGTTTTACTTAATTCATCATTTTTAACAATGTGCAGTGACCGGTCTTTAAAAACCCATCTTGATGAATATTCATAAAGATGAACAACATATATTCATAAAGTTGAACAACATTGTAGAAATATATGCAATTTTTCTTTAATTTCTTTTTACCCTTGTAGAACAATAAAATAGACATGTGGAAATATATAGACATATTAGAGAAAGTAGTAGGTATATTTCACTATTTACAAATCACATACATGTAGTGCGTACAAGAGACTAAGCTTGGCTAGAACACATAACCGTTGTGGGATACTAGTTCTATAACAACCCTAACTCCATACAAAGATTTTCAAATCTTCTTCGTTTGATTCAAAATCTTTCAAAGGAATCATTTCTGTGTAGAATCTGAGATCCATCAATGCAGAGTAAATTATTGCTCATGCATGTTACTTAATGCCTAGTGGACAAGTGATGGTAGTCATTTCACAACCAAAAATAATTCTCCCTTGGATCACTAGATTGACTGATTGACATATCTTTTTAATATTTAGTCTTTGAGTTTGTAGCAGTTAACTATTACTATGTGTTTGCTAATTTCTCACACCTCATGCGGTAGAAGATATTGTGATCTGAGTATATTTATCGAACAACTGAACGAATGCTGGTTAAGGAATCCACATTGACATAACTTATCTTCCCAACCAACATTTACACTATGAATAAGAAATTCCATGATATCTCAGAAGCCTAGGCTGTTCAGAATTCAGAAACTTATCTGCTTAGAGAGCTTTTACTTCTTTATAAGCTTCCCTCTCCACTAAACTGTGTCTGACTATAGTCCTATGTTTTCTCCATCACATCTCTTTATCTACTCACGTGTACAACTGTCAAACGATTTCGTTAATTAACGGACATGAAACATGAGATTTTCATCTTGTTGTATACTTGTATAGTTGTACGCTGCTAAAAGTAGATAATTAAATTTTGAATCAGATGTCATCTCTTTCTCAAAAATGCAGTTCGTGAAAAAATGGGTGCAGAACTTCATTTTAGCTGATAAAAGTAATACACAAAAGATTGCTAGCTTCACCACAAGGCCTTGTACTAGCTAACTACATGAACCTGTCCGTCCACAACGCTACATCTATTAATGGTTGGACTTGGACATTAGAGTCTATATATACAGAAATAATGTGTAAAATAAAGCTGTTGCTAGCTTGATTCATGCATGCCATAGCTGCTGCATTCTTGAAGTTACTTCAACGAACGCGTTCTCGCTGCAGGGGATGGTGAGACCTCCCATGGGGTGGTTGAAGCGAACTCATCCTCAGCCCGCCTCAGCAGCGCTTGAAACGAAGGGTGATTCAGGTACGCTAACGGCACCACGTACCTTCTCCTCTCAACTTCTCCCACATAAACTGCCACATGCCCTTAGGCACATCTCTTTGGTTTTTGTTGAGGAACGAATTAAGCTTGTAGAATTGCCTCCCATTTGAAATCAAGGAACGAATAGCCATTGTTTAGAAAAGGGCTGGTAAAAACTATAAAAGATGATGATTTGATGATGACGACGAGGAAGAGGAAGAAAACGAGCTTATGCTTGAATTGCTTTAGTGGTTGAAGTGTTATATGTGTGCGTATATATATGCATATGATGTGAGTGAGAGGGTCTACGTTATTGTCAATACCACATGGCTTTTGTCATAGAATCTTATAAAGAAATATAGTAGTAATAAATAGTTGTAAATTTGTAATGATAAATCTTTAATCACATGGTACGGGAGCCCTACTTTGCACCTTTCTAGTTAGTTATCATTTTTACTTATTTTTGTAACTGTATATTCTTGAAATAAAGGTATGGGTATGGTCTGGCATTTGTGATGATTTAATTTACTAAAAAAAAAATATTTTGATGGGTCCATTTATTTATCCAATTACCAGCATGTGGCCAACCTTCTGCTGCAATTATGGAGGGTATGGAAAAACAGGTATTGAAACTCTGCCTTTGCACACGGTTTTGTGTTCTAGGCTTTTTTTGGTTTCAATTATTTATTAGGCGTTAAATAAAAATATCGAGTCCCGATGATTTTATCTTGATTTTTCTCATCGCACATGTCCTTGTTGGTACAGGAGTTTGTGGCTGTTATCTTCGTATATAATATGATTGCAACTTGTTGGGAGATATTATTTGTTATTCACGGATGACTGCGTTTTATTTGACCAACTTTAAAGTCATTGGTAGTATTTTCTTCTACTATATAAATTCTCTGCTAATATGCGAATATTCTCATATATAATTTGCGACTATTTTATACTTTTCTCGGTTTTTTATAAATAAAATTATAATTTCGGTCGTCCAAATTTATTTTATATACAAAAGTATAATTTCATGTTTACATTTGTTGATTTCTGAGTTCCGAAATGTTCACTACTTTGATTGTTTGAAATTTTCCGCTTATTGATTAGATTAAAATTATTAAGAAAATTATCACTTGGACTCCAGACTCCAGTATCCTACTTCCCGATGTCCAACTGTATACCATTTTAAAAAATTTTAAATAATTGTAACTGAAATCGAATTAATATGTGAATTATTCTTTATTAAACTACAGAAATAAGAATATATAATAGGAGTGTATATACTAATATGAAAATAACGGCAACAATTGATTGGTTCATTATATTTAGCTTGTGTCGGTAAGAATAGTCATATATTAATATGAAAATAACGGCTTGTGTATTCGCAAAGAATGACAACTGATACATGTACGTGTATTTAGTCACATTAAATCATTTTATTGTATTATTATGTCTGATCTTAACTTGGTGGTTTTTAAGTTGTAATATTATTTCAATTATGGTAAACATTACTCTACAAAAACGAGTCGGATAATTTACACTAACAAGTTATTCACTTTTATTCTTATGGAGTGGAGTACAATTTTTTATCATGTAAAGAATAGGAAATGTATTACCTTTGCCACTGTGATTAGATTTGGTTTTTAAGGAAACAAGAGTCCTTTATAAGACTATAGTTGAGTAGGAGTATTAATTTCAACATGGCCCTCTGCAAATTTCCAGATCTATAAATTGTGAATATTGGAACAATGATTAATAGTATAATACTTTGTCATTCATTTATTATTACACTTCTTTAGTGACACACCAAACAATTATGGTATGATAGTCACTAGCTTCACCACAAGAATAGATCAAATGGCGGGTGACATCAAATTGTATAACATACTCTTTAACTTATTAGTACTATATACAGAAATTAATTAGTATTGAAAATTGATGGTAAAAAATATACTACCACTATTCTTGCTAGCTGGAGATTCTACTCCTCTGCAACTCATTCAAATAAGAAGTCACATTCTTGAATGCTCCCTCACTGCATGGAATTGTTAAGCCTCCCATTGGATGATCAAATCCATATTCTTCTTCTGAGCTCCTCAGCAGGTCTTGAAACAGAGGGTGATTCAGGTAAGAAATCGGGACGACAAAGCGATTTTTCTGCAGATCATTCTCACCTACATAAACAGCAATGTGGCCCTTTGGCACATGAATCTTGAGCTTTGATGCTGACGAAGAGGAGGAAGAGGAAGAAGAAGAAGAAGAGGGAGAATGATGATGAGCGCGAACTATGTGTTTTGCATGGTGAAACACTGTGTGGAATCTGAACCCCATGAGGTATGTATGCTTATATATATGATCTTGAAAGAAATATAAAGAAGAGAAAGAGAGGAATTTTGAAGTTCTTGGCT
Organism: Salvia hispanica; assembly: GCF_023119035.1. NCBI lineage: Eukaryota > Viridiplantae > Streptophyta > Magnoliopsida > Lamiales > Lamiaceae > Salvia > Salvia hispanica. Next base: position 16,902 of record NW_025952741.1, on the reverse strand, counting down.
TGTGTTTGGTGGAGTTGAGAATAGGATTCTTAGTTTCAAGTGATTGCTTATTTATAGGGGAAGTATATGTGTGCATGTGATGAGTGACATATGCTTTGCTGCCTCAGATATTTTGGTGCTTGTGCTTGATTTTCTTTCTCTTTGATATTCGGTTCGTTCAACTAATAAATGTGAATCTTCTGCCGTAACTTACGTAACACGTGATCAATTTTCGAATCGATAAGACCATCATATAAGAGTAATTAACTTGTATTTGAGACCAGAGAATTACTTGGACGTGCGCGCTAAAAATATAGGGACATGTGTCGTGCATTGCGAGAGACCCTCTCTTGAAAGAAATTATAAGGTGGTAATTAGAAAGGGTGATTATAATATTTGTGGACAAATTAGGGTCCATTGGGTGGAGTACAAGGTATGGTACATCTGCATGCATTATTAAGGTCAGGTTTTATCACTCTTTATTATAGTGTATCCCCTAACTTGTCAGGATTTTATTAGCTCCCTTCTTTGTCTGCCCATTGTTTTAGCCTAATTGATTCTTTTCCTTTTCTACAAAGAGAGTAGGGTTGTAATTGAAAAAGTAGTTCCCATATGTACAAAAAGTCTTTACGGTTTTGTTTCAAGGTCATTTAGAGAAACACTTTATAGTACAGTATTTTATTTGCAATTTTTCTTGTTCATCGATGTGAGATGGATATGGATCCCAATAATTTCTATTGACAGAAAATTGTGAGCCGAGACTTCTAAGGAAAAGAGGATGCATGTAGATGCTTTCTAATTTCTATAACCAAAAGTAGCACATAATAAATATATTTCCTTTTTGAGTAATTATAATTACCTAAATTTTACTATTCATTGGTTGGACTCATTCTCAATATGCAAATATTTTGTAATATAGTATGTAACACTAACCTAAAATTCTGGTTATCTGTATTCAGCTATGGATCAATGATCCAATTCATGTAATGTCGACAGAAACCAAATTTTGTTTTGATTTACTTTATTATGTATTTTATAGTATGCATCTACTAATTGAAAAATTAAATGTTGCAGAATTAATTCTTGGTGCTTTATAAAAAAAATTATACGTGGCAGTATAAATTTTAAATAATGTGACAATGAGGTTAAGGTCTTCACTAGATATGTTTTCAAAATATTTTCTCCGATTACCAGTGACAAATAGTATTTTTTTTTTCAAATTTCAAGAATGAATAGTTGTTTTGACTTTTGAGTCTATTTAGTTTTTGCATTATATGCACTAGATTTCACCACATCAATTTAGAAGGTAAAAAATAACTTCAAAGTAGCGGCCCATTGTTTTCGTCAAATATTTCGCCCAAATTAATTTAGACATGAATGTATCAATCATTAAAATTCCTATATTTAGTAGAGTCACATGCATGATAAGTAATCTGTTAGGAGTATTTTATAATATGGCCATACCACCACTTGCTGTTAATCACACACACATCTACATGGGTGTGTGTGTTTGTGTCTTTTAAGGTACAAGTGGATACATATTTTTATCTCGAATTAAATTGGTTGAAGTTGTTAGGAGTACTATTTAATTACTAGTGATTTGCAAGAAATTTTGTATACACGTTGAATATAAACCCTTGCAAAGAATTTTACTTCTATATATGGTTCTGAATTAAAAAACTGTATTGTATAGAAATTAATATCCGCCCCAATGCATCTTTGTAAGTTGGAATTTAATTCTTAGTTTATTCTTCACATGTTCAATCTTAATTGCATTGCTTTTGCATGCTTTTGAAATTTGATTAAAGTAGATAAATCATACATGAACCTATAATCGTATATGTCTCGTACTTGTATATTGCAATTGTACGTAAAGGACTTTACTGTAAAAAAAAAATTGGTCTTCGAAGCAGATTTCACTACGAAGGCAATTCTCGATGCTAAGTGGCCGTGGCACAGCAATTAAGAAATACAGTTGTACTTGTAGTAAGTTTGTGAATGAATTCCCAACTGGGTTTAATTTAGAATAAAGTGTTGGTCTCATTATATAAGTAGAACGTAAAAATAACTTGAGATATACTAGAGATAAATTTTAATTAAGGACGATGATTTGTTACCACATAACTCAAATACTAGTAGTAGCATTTATTTAAACAGTGTCAGAATCTACTAACGAGTGACTCGCTAAGAGCACCATCAATGGTGGCCGATCGCCAACCGGTTGGCCTTCATGGGCTCCCGTTGTGGAGAGGGAGCCCATCTCCACCCCAGCGCCAAACAATAGCCTCAGCCGATACCTCATCGGCTCCGCATCGGCCCTGCGATGGGCCGGGAGGCTTGGGCCGATTGCGGAGCTGATTTTCATATTTTTTTTAAAAAAATTAAGTTTTTAATTTTCTTTTCCTACTATAAATACCTCAATCTCCTCCCATTCATTTCACACACCCACATCCTTCCTTTATTTAAATTCGCTTCTCGTTGTATTCTGTTTTCCAATATTGTTATACATCGAAGAATGAATTTATTATGTAAATTTTATTTATATTATTTAAACATTTATGCTTTATTTAGTTTTTAAAATGAAATAGTATGTTTTTTTGCCATATATTACGTTTTCTTTTAATTTACATCAACAATTAAAAGCGATATATGATGTGGAAATGAGATGGACTATGAGATAGCTCGGATGAGCTCTCATTGCGGGAGATAGGCTCGAGATGGCTCCTGACGGCAGGAAAAAATGGAGATAGGTGTGAGATGGACTCGAGATAGAGCATCATTACTAATGCTCTAAGTGTTGGGATTACTAGGCCATGAGAAACTAGATCATCTCTCACCTTTAGTCTTTGTTCACACCCAAATTAACTCGAGTTGTTGTTGCATCTGGTCGAAACGCTCATTGCACTATTTTGAGGTATGCATGATGAGAGGGTCACTCATGCACTCTATATCGAGGTGCTATCCACGTAAATCCTTACAAAATCTATATATAAATCTATAATTCAATATCATCTTGCCAAAAAATCATACAATTACTTTGATAACCGTCAATATTTTTAACGGATAATCTAATATCAGGTAAGGTTTTCGCTATAAATCATTTTTATCAATTTTTGTGAACCTATCATAGCACTTCTTTGGCCAATAATACTATATCTTCAAACTCATTAGCCGAACCACATATGATAATGTGAATGCTTCTTACAATCATACCAGTTACCACATTCATTATCAATAGTATTTGTAATGTGATTGTATAGACTCATAAACTCGATTGTTGTAGTTTTGAAGTCTCTTATTGGTTTTCTACCCTTGGGGTGCCTAGAAGAGGAATGTATTTTCTTCTTTGTTGTAGGTATTTGTTTGGTTAGATAGCTCATGTGAGTTAAGGGTCTTTTGGAGTCTGTTTGTTATCGTCGATTCTTGGTGGTGGTTGTCGGTTGTTTTCGTCCCTCTGTTTTTCTCTTTTTCTTGGTATTTCTGTGGTAAATCCCATTTTTGGTCTAGACTATTCTTGATGGTGTGTTTGTTTTTATGTCTTTTCTTTGGACGACTGTGTTTTATTGTTGAAATTGTAAATGACTAAACAAAATTTCTGATTTAAAGCATTTCCATTATTCAGTAAAAGATGTGTGAGGACTCGTGCTAAATAAGTCATTAATAGTGATAGTTTCTATGGCATTTCATATTAGCTCTTTTTTGTGGAACTTGCTCCTTAATGCACGTTTGTTCATTTCGATTGATTTCGAGCCTATTAGCTATTCGTCCTTTAAAAATATGAACCATTTCTGTTTTAGTCCATTACTTAAAAATATGCATGTTCTGTTTAGAAACTTTTCCCTTACATTTTCCACTTACAATATTTTAATCACTTTTTATTTCTATCTCTCTAATTTTACCAATTATACTTTAAAACTTCCCTCAAAAGTTCATACTATTTTTAAGGGCCGGGACTAGTAGTAATTTTAAAATATGGATCTTTTAAATATTCATCCGAACCTATCATATAAGTCTGTTAGATTTGATTACTTTTAATGTTTGTGCGTTTCATTCAACTAATTAAAATTAACTAATACTTTTGCAAACAACAATAATAACGTTGATGATAATAAATAATTCAAGTTTCTTGATATTATGGGGAAGAAAAAAAGTCAAGAGATCAAAACTATTTATCTTGAAGGATTAGATCATGGATTTAAATCCGCTCAACAATTCAGATCTTTCTATCCGTGAAGTTCTTTTTTTAAAAATAAAAATTATATGCGATAGCATTGATATTTTTTCAAAGTGATGTCAGAAAATTTTTTTTTTTTGGGCCCGGGTTTTTGGGTTTTACTAGGGAAGGATCAAACAAACCCTTAAAATTTTGAAAATTTCCCAAAAACATGTTTTGGGACCAAAAAAGTCAAGTTACAAAATAATAGAAAAAAAATTTTTCCCGCAACGGTTGACACCATGGAATTTTATATTAATTTCATTTTTGAATTTTTACTAAAATTTAAATTTTAACGGTTGACTTTGTATTGATTTTGCCGTTTTAAAAAAGGGGTTTTCATAAATTTCTTTACACTCCCCGACTTAATAATTGAGCACCCGGTATTGATTAGTTAATTTTTTTCTCTCTCCTTCAATTTTGTTGCAGTTTTAAGGCAGGCTGCAATTAATCTCCATGCCTATCAATTTTTTCCTTAACTCATGTATAACATCTATTTAAAAAATTATTTCTTTACTATCATGCTATTTTAAAAAATTATTTCTTTATATCATGCTATTTACAATAATTATTTCTTGACTATTATACATATAATAAATAATAACAATGAAGTGGTAAAAGTTAAAAAATACTTTATAAGTCAACTGAATATTAAAAGTACTACTACTTTCCATTAATTAGTACTTGTGTGAATCATATTTGCACTAAGATATACCTAAGATTATATCATGAATTTGAAATTACCAATACCCATTTTCTAGGGATTAAATTTGAAGTTCATTCCTTAAAAATGTTCACACGTTCAGTGAAAAATTTGAGATATTGTCCAATATCAAACACAATTAATAGTTTATTAAAAATTAAAAATTTGATATTTTATAAGAATAGTTATAATTCAAAAATATTACTATAAAATAATTGTAATGCAGTGAATGGTTGTTTCATACTTTATCTATTGATCAGTGGATTAAATCCTATTAAACACAAATTAAAATAATTATTGGAGCCTAAAACGCTGCTTGCAACTATTCTTGTGCTTGTTCCCATTTTATTTATTTCAATTAAGGAAGTTGGTACACAAAATCAGGTGAAAGAAGCACATGGTTTTTGACCATTCAGTAGCATGACATTTTTCCCAACTACTATACAATAATTTTTGTTTTTCATTTTTTTTTAATACTATATTATTTTTTTCCCAAATTGTTGATAGAAAACAACCACACACGATTTTAATCATTGTGGTTCTTGATGTTTCTACTCTGTCATTTAAATGAGAAGAGAAGGGGGCATTTTTTGGGAAGTGAAGCATTGAATTTAGTTACTTTCATTGGGAAATTGGGGGCCCCCTGTTTACTAGTGTTGTTATTCAAGACAAAAAATTTTTTTTGATACATTGATTTTTGGGTGATAAAGAAAGATTTGCCAACTTTTTTAAATCCAAAATCTGATCAAGATCCATCTGTCTAATGCTTGATTTGTTGACTCCTTTAGACTTACTACATAACTGATTTATCTCTATATATAGCAAGGGATTTTCACAGCATACATTAATCACCAATTTAGCATAAAATCCAAGAACTTTATATCATCCATCAAACTCTCAAACTCATGCTCAGGTACATAATATACAAGTGAAAGTACTAACAAAATAGGCAGTCAAGTTTTCAGACAAAAATGTAGTACAAAAGCAACTAGTTCACGAAAAAAACAACTCATACTGTTATCCAAAATTATTTTTAAAAAAATTCAGCAATTTAGTCAAGAGAAGAAGATGAGATGTATTATGAGAGCCTCTGGTATTTCCGTGTCTCCTTGCAGCTGCGCAAGCGCCACTTGATCACGTGAGGATTATCGACAAATTGGACTACAAAATCAATGAGATTAGTCAAGGACTTTGTTGAAATAATTAATTGTATAAGGATAAGGCTAAGTATGAAAACTTTAGCATGTTATGGAAGGCATGAAATATTTTCGAGTAGTCTAATCATTGAGTCGTATAGGCCCCTGCTGTCCCGGTCTTCTTCTCACCAGCTAGACCATTCTGCAACCAACCACGCCATTAATTTCGGTTGAGACTTTGATTCTTAGCTCTTGAAAATTCCTCATTTAATGGATTCATATATTTATATAGTAGTACTTGTTTTAATTAAGTCGATCCTTTTACACATCTCATAGTCTTAAAGATAGCAGAAGCAGTTGCTGTGTTAAATTTAACGCGTGAAATTAACATATTCACAGCTGCATTAGCTCATTTCGTGCTCTAAAACCGGCTAAATGCTAAGTTTTACTTATTTTTTTGTGTCATTTTCATTATAAAAAATTTTGATAGGAGAAAGAAATTCTGTTGCTTTGGCGTGTGTGGTGGGGTTCGAACGCCTCGACATATATACATCCATTGCTACATTTCTTGATAATTAGTTGGAAAACCAAGTGCATGTGATGTCTCATGTGCAATTGTCTTTACCACTATTGCCAGATGCTGCCTGCCTGCACCACTAGTTTGTTACTACCATTTTGCAGAAAACAAGGATTTGGTCTTAATTTTGCTGCATTTTTGGCTAATAGAATAATATGCAGACGAGGGCATCTGTGAGACATAGTTTTGTGGTACAACGGGCGCTTGTGAGACGTTGTTTTGTGCAAGGACGAGGCTGCAACCGGCGCCTATCCGTGTAGGTGCATTAGTACATAAACCAGTTGATTTTCCATTTCTGTGCTGATAAATTTTTATTGGTTTTTGACATACTATTATTTTTGAGCCTAGAATTACTGTGTGAGATTGATATATATGCACATGACATGAGTCATCACATGGATTGGTCTTTCAATCAATCACAAAACATATAAAAATCCATCAAAATAATGCAGTTAGTTACTACCTACTTTTTCTTCTTTCATATTCATAACTCTGTCAAATGCCAATAGATTTGACATTATAAAAAGTAAAACAATTGCATCTTTTTAAGCCTAGAATATTCATAGTGTGACACAAATTCTAATAAAACAAAATGTATGAAAAATCCTGATATATATGAGAAAAATGATCAATATCCATTGATGAATCCACTACTACATCAAACAATCAATCTACATATAGAAAGTTCATCAATTCTTGATCACAAAATTTGCCTAACACTAGTCTATCTGATCTCAATTTCATGGAGGTGACAATCAAACACCGCCGCCGTCATTTTCCATCAATAAGAAACGGCCACGTGTGACGAGTTGAGTTGAGAGATGAGGGTGAGAAAGTAATCTTCACTGCATGGAATTGTGAGGCCTCCCATTGGATGATGATATCCAAACTCCTCCTCAGCCAAATGCAACAATTCTTGAAACAAAGGTTGGTTGAGAAAGCAAATTGGGAGCACAAATCTCCTATGCATCTCCCCAACATACCCCGGAAATGCCCTTTGGGACGTCGTGGCATGCCGAAAAGTTCCCTTTTTTGGGGGATATGCTTCCCCTCAGCTTCTGCTTGGTCTCACTAGACAAGAATCCCATTTTTGGAAAGGAAAAGGGTTTTTTTTTTTTTTTTTTTTGAAGTGGTAGTAGTGAGCTTTGAGATTTGTGTGTTTGGTTATTTGAGTTGGAATTGGATTTAGGAGGTTTATGGGGTATGGGGAGACATATCAGGTGAAAATGAAATAATGTGATGATTTTTTTTTACTTACTTTTGAGTGATATATATAGGCATAGTATTTGATATTTGGGCCTACCAACACAACAATGGGAAATGCAGTTTGGTGTGGAGAAAAGAAAATCTTTTTTTGGGACCAAGTAAATCCTGTCTACCAGCATATTGCAATTTGTTGATGAAGAGAGTGGACAATACATACATATATATTTAATTTTTATTTATAACTTTTGTAGGTGCATTGAACCTTAAGTTTTTGTGGCTTTCTATACTTAATCTGTAAAGCACAAACTTTTGGGGAGTGGGGACCTTGGTATTGTACATTGTCTCAATTTTGTTGCATAGTTCTATTGGTATGTGATCCTCCTCCCTTTCTCTAACGGCTATTACTTACTCCGTCTGTGCCGAAATAAATGTTTCATATACATAAATTCGGTGAGTAGATTTACCTTTTTTGTTTTGATTTAGAGCGCCATTTATGTATCAAATTATGACATGTGGGATATATTTATATTTTTGAAATTGAATACTTATTTATAAATGGAGATAGACCATATTTTGTAACTTTGTTAGATTTTTATGAATGGCTTTTTGGGGCTATCTAAAGATAAAGCATCTACATCTTACAATGAATGTGTTTATATAAGTGTATTCAATGTCTCATGTAATTTGTAGTTTATTTAAATTTAAGCATATAATTGATTTAGAGTTTGAAAAAATATGGTTACATTTTGAAGAAACCTGCCTTCTACCTAATTGTTCCATTTTTTTTTTTTGCAACAACCCTATCTAATTCGAGATACTATTGCAAGAAAATATTCTCTTTCTCTTTTAAGTAATCATGCATGTGTACAAACAAAACAAAATATGTATTTAATTTCTTTTCCATTCTATAACCTTTAATCACGCAGAATTTTATTACTTCCAATTTGTCTGCAAATTAATATCCCATTTTTTCATTTTTTGTGATTCTACGATTTAAAATTCCATTTTTTTTTTTTGGACGAATGAACCTACACTCCATTAAATTATATAACACCCATATTCAATTATATAAGTATTATAGGGAAAATGAGACTCAGATTCTATCAATTTTTTCATTCAGTTCCTTTATAAAGTCATAAAATTTCTTAAAATTCATAACGAGTTTAAATGAAATTTTAAATCGGGGGCAACGGGAGTATTATAGAGTCCCAGATGAAGATTTTGAAGAGAAAATTCAGATCCAACATTAAATTTTTTTACAATATGGCTACTATTTTAGAGGATAATAAGGGGTTGGGGTTTTTTTTTAAAAATTTTTGTTTTTGGGGCTTTAAAGGGCCCCAATAACAAAAAAACCCAAAATAGTCTACAAAACCCAAATTAAACAAAACCTATTTAAAATCTTATAACCCTCGCCTCCTTGGTCCTCTCTCTAGCTCCTCTTCTCCCACCGCTTCGACGCCATGCCGAAGCATATCCCCCGCCGTAAGTTTGAATTCCCCGCCGGAAATGTTCTCCTGCACGATCTTAACCTCAAGATGAACTCAAATCTCACTCTGCACTTTTTTTTTCAGGGGAAGAAGGGGGGGAAACGAAATATGTGACGAGGTCAAAAGCTTGAAATACCCCCAAGTTACCCTTTCCTGTATTCAGGTTCGCTCTAATTTTCCATTTGTTTGGTCGTAATGTTAGCTGAGGTGAGTTAAATATGAAATTGAATAAATTGAATGTGTATGCAGTGAGGTTGCGGTTGTAAGTTTTTTTTGGTTTTTGTAAATTCTCCAAAAATTCGGCTATTTATGCTTTTGCAGCATGAAATACACATCTATTGTTAGTTCATCTTTGCGTGTGTGTGAGGGGGTCAGCGTAGGGTTTAATCTCGTCATTTTTCTGCACAGACTTGTGATGTTCTTTTTGTCCCAATTTTAAAATTTAAAGAGTTACTTCACGCTGGGGAGTAAACTTGACTACGTGTACACATGTTTGTGTTTACTTTCAGCAAAGGGGTGTTCTAGGAATAGTATTGTACTAGTAGTTGATGGGTTTTTTTGGTAGCTGTGATAATAATAAGATGTTTAACTTCGCATCTTCAGAGTTGTGTTTTGCTTCACAAATCCGTAATTCCGTGTCCCCGTAATCTATTTGTTGGATTAAGTGTGTAAAGTTAGTTGAGTTGGGTGGAATAAACCCTGTAATATTAATGTTTAAACTTTTTGAGCTGTCATATTCTCATTTGAGCTGTTTTACTACCAATTTAGATGGTCAATCAATCTGACATAATTGATTCTTTTCCCTTATGGAGTTTGGGATTGGACTTTTTTTTCTGTTTGACATGGTGTATGTGTATGAGCTTTGAAATGTTTGTCTTTGGTTTAGTTGAGCTGTGGGTTTTTTGGTCCGTTTGCTATGAGTATACTTGTGCTATGCTTTATATGGATGTTGAGAGATAGTTTTCACTTATGACTGCTAAATTCTTCTCAATCCACCATTCGGGAAATATGCATCCTCAAAGGTGTATTTCCTCGGAACCAAAAAAGAAGGTAAAGGGGGAAACCACCATTCTTATTATCAAAAAAAAGATCTCATGTTTCTTAAACATGGTCTTCTTGAAAAATTTAGAGACATCGAACTTATGAGAGGAAAGTGAAGAAATGTCAAAAAAGAATAGAGATCTGGGAACGGCTGTTGGGCGGAACCCCACTTACACTCTTGAATGCTCATTAAGGAGAGGTAAAATTCAGTTTTTTCCCTTTTAGTTCTGATGGCTTGTTTTTACAAAGTGTTTTTTTACCATTTTTGTTTGGAATTGGTATCCCAAAAATTTTTGATGCAGTAAGAGACCTTGATGACTGCCTTAGATGGGAAACCCATTTGCCATTGCCTGCTGTGGATAGAATTGTAGATGGAGAAAAGATTCCTGTGCCGAGTCCCTAATTGCCAAAGGGTTTAAAGCTCTTGCAGCTTTCTGGATTTGCAATTTAAGAATTCAAAGTCAGACAACCAATGTTATGTTTGGGACAATGTACTGATCCTGTTTCTGCCTGTTCTATCCTTCTGCGATGGTTGTAGGTTGAGTCAAGAGTGGCAGGCATACATTTCTCGCACCCATAAACTACGGAAGACTTTCATTTCTGTGAAAGGAATTTATTATCAAGTATGTATGTTATTCTCTATTGCTGAATCACTTCATGTATCATAGACATCTTACCAATGTCAATTTATCCTTGGCAGGCAGAGGTCGAGGGGCAAAAAGTTACTTGGTTAACTCCTCATGCATTGCAACAAGTACTGCCTGAAGTGGATTACAGGGTCTTGCTTACCTTTTTGGAATTTTATGAGGTTGGTCATAACTTATACATGATCTGATGTCATTCTTGTTATCTATACTTCTCTTTTATTAATGAGTTTGTATACCCACACACAATGGATATATGTTTCTATTTGCTGCAAATTCTAGGAATAGAACTAAATTCTAGTAAAGCTCATAAGGGAGTTGCAATTAGAATTAAAAATATCTTACTAAACATTGGTTAAAACCTTTAAGCTCATGGCGTAATATGTCAATCTCTAACGTGGATTAGTCTCTAGTAATGGTGTCTGCAATTGTATTATTTATCTTCTGTTTTTAATTATATCCATTTGTTTGCAGACTCTTCTTGCATTTGTTAACCACAGACTCTATCATTCAATAAATGTGACATATCCACCAATTCTTGACCCTCGGTTGGAAGCTCTGTCTGCAGGTTATTTCATATTTCCTGATTAATCATATGTATTGGATTTTTTCTTAATTACATTTGGGCTTTGAGAATACATGAAGTTACTTGCGATTTGATGTTATGAACATATTAGACGAGGGACCAATTTTTGGTTCTGCAGTGTCCAATATTGATGTTTGAACTATGCAGATCTTTATGCATTGTCAAGATATCTTGATGCCAACGGCCAAATGAGTACAAAAGCCGTCACCTCATCTGGCTCTGAGCCAGCTGAACATCAACAGGATCAAGCTGGTGATTTAATGCAACAGCTTCCTTCCAATGAACCTGGTGCTTTGATGCACCTTCTTGAAGATGCTTCTAGGGAGGATGAGGAAGATTCAGAGACTAGGGAATGCAAATATCTCTTCAGGAACATTAAATTCTTCTTAAGTCGTGAGGTTACATAGTGTTATCAGCTCTTCTGCCCCCCCCCTGACTTCCTCAAACAATTTCCTCCTTTATTTCAATTTCTGTTTCCCAGTGATGTGATGCCTTCCATTCTACACACCTTTCTGCTGTCTCTTCACTATTGAACTCAACCTTTTCAATTGTTTCTTTATCAGTCTCCTAGAGAGTCGTTGCTGTTTATCATCCCTGCATTTGGTGGCAAAGTTTCTTGGGAAGGTGCCGGTGCACCTTATGATGAGTCTGAACAAAGCATCACTCATCAGGTCTGTTCGTCCACATATTTCATTAATTGTTTTTGAGGTTTGGTAAATTGACGGATATGCTGCAAAATGTGTTCAAACCAGTATGTATGCCATTTATGTATTTAATTGTTTAGGTGATTTATTATGAACGTGCACATTATACTTGTTTTCTCTTACTTTTTTTTCACTTTTCATTTTTTGCCAACGATAATTTGGTTTGCTAGCTTCCTCCACCTTTCCAGGGTTATATATGTTCATCCGCTTTCTATATTTAGGTTGCGTGTCTAGTATTTTGTATTGTGACAACACCGCTCTTGAATCATCTTAGAAGCTCATATGTGGGCAGAGGATTTTTGCAAGTTTTCTGTCATGGAAATTGGATTTCTTTTATTAGTGTTTAGAAAATCATGTTTAGGATTCTCTGTAGATAGTATTTTGCAATTCCAGAACTCTGAGAAGAAAAATCCAGAATTATATTGAGGTTCTTTTTTTGTGTGCAGATTGTTGATAGGCCAACTCAAGGACATAAGTTCCTTTCCAGAGAATACATCCAACCTCAGTGGGTTTATGATTGTATAAATGCACACATCATTTTACCTACTGAGAAATATATTGTCGGATGGTAAGTTCCATATCAAACTTTGCATTGCAATTTTATTATCAAGAGCTCTCTTATTTGTTGGAAAACTGTGATAATACTATTTGCTTGGTATCTAATTTATGGTTTTAATATCTAGTTGATTATATTAGCTTTAGTATCTGGTTGATCTATGATGTTTGCTTTGATGGAACTGCCTTCTCAATAGTTGATAGTGCTTTTATTTGCCATGATTCTCGTGGAGACATCTTTGTGCTTATATGTACTGACTGAATTGAGGGTTGTACTAGATGCCTGTGTCCATGAAAACATGTCCGAAAATAAACAATTAGGCGTTCAAGTTAAGTATCTACTGTTTCTTGTAATCTATATCTTTGACGGTTGAGTTGTAGAATCTTTTTTGCACTCTTGTATCCTGTACTTTCTAGACTAAAGATTCTCCCTACCAGTATTTTATGTCATTTTTTTATAAAATGTTTGCATCAATTCTTGCATCAAATTTTTATCTTTTCATTTTCGTTTGCATTTTGCAGTGTACCTCCACCGCATTTGTCTCCATTTGTAGATAATGATGCTGAGGGTCATGTTCCTGAGTATGCTGAAGCTATTGAGCGACTAAAGGCTGCCGAAAGAAAGGAAGTCTTGCCATTGCCTGGCATGGGAAAAGAGGATTTGGACGACCCTCAAAGTTTACTAGGCATCATTGATCGGGCAGAAGCTATCGAGGCTGCTAAGAAGAAACAGAAGGTACACATCATGAAACATTATCTTGGCTAACCTAGATGTGTTTCTCATTACCTAAGATGTGCTTTTTATTCTGTGGTTTGTTATTCTCTTTTGTATATCTATCCAAGTGTTATTAAATACTCCTTACTTAAATTTGTTGTGTGGATTCAGATGTTAATGCAGGAGAAGAAGTACCATGAAGAACTGAAGCTAGAGCTTCAAGGTGCTCAGTTGCCTTCTCTCCAAAGTGGCGTTGAAGTTGAGGATGCTGAAGAAGATGCTTTACCTGATCTGCAACAAAGGGCCAAGGATGCTGATAGCATGTCTGAGGTTTCTATGTCGCGCAAGAAGAGGAAACTTCTAGAAGCAATGAAGGTAAAAGAAAGATAAGTTTCATTATGTGGCCAAGCCTTGTTACCATAGTTGTTTGGATAACAAAAGTTCTTCTATGTTTCATATACGTTCTTATGTATTCTCATTGGATAGGGTTTAAGAAGAACATGGGTTTAAGGTAACAAAAGTTTCTCAATGATATATTTCATATACTCTCATTGGATACAATTTCTAAGAGATTCTAGTCTAGTCTACAAAATTCTACTCCTAAAACAGCTATGCTAGAAATCATCTTCTGCTCAAATCAGAGATGAAATCTACAAATAAATCCTCGCTGCAAGGGATGGTGAGTCCACCCATCGGGTGATTGAACCCGAATTCTTCCTCAGCTTGAAACAACAATTCTTGGAATGAAGGATGGTTCAAGTATGCGACTGGAATCACAAATCGCTTCTTTTCATTATCACCAACATAGACGGCAACGTGCCCTTTTGGAACTTCAGCTGACCTTCTTTCGTTGGACAAAGACCGTCTTAGAATCTGACGAATGGCCATTGTGTAAAACTTTTCTCGAGTTATAAGAATGAGAAGAATAGTTATGAAGGAAATCAAAAATCAAGAAAGATAAGAATGTATTGAAAGGCTTGTTGATGGTTGGACTTGAGAAATGTGTTGTATATATAGATGCACAAGAAATGCTTGTGTGTCCCTTTGGAAATCACAGAAATGTGGACAAGTGTAGGCTATGAATTATGAAGAAACACAAGCACATGAGAAATCACATGGATTTGTCCATCAATGTTTAAGCAATAAGATGAAGTTTTTTGATGAATTGAATGCATTGTTTGTTTGTTGCCATAGTTGGTAGGGTAGAATTATCTCACACCACATATATATCTGTTGTTGCAATGCTTCAATAAAATCTCTAGACAAAATCCATATGCTTGTGTTTTCAACTTAGGCCCATTTTGCATATCTACCTGTGTTTTCTTAAAAGTTAATATATACACCACTCTTTCTTCTGTCCAAAGATGCATCAAATTTCATTATGTGGCCATGGCTTGTTGCAATAGTTGGTTGGGTAGAATTATCTCACACCACATAATATATGTCTTGTTGCTTCAACAGAATCTTCAAGACAAATCCATGTGCTTGTGCTTTCAACTTAGGCATCATGCCCCATTTGCATTAATTGTTATCTTCTCATCATATTTTAGTATAAACCAATTTTTAAAAGTCTATATATACACAACACATTTGTTTATTGCAGCCATCATAAACTCTTTCACCATATAAACTTGAGATTATTCTCTCCCAGAAAAAGTTGCTCATTTCAGCTCAGTTTCATACTACAAGAATGGCCGTGCGACAAATGCTGAGACGGTCTTTATCTAGCGAGAGAAGATCAGCTTCCTCAAGAAATGAGGTCTCAAAGGGCCATGTTGCTGTCTATGTAGGGGAGAGTGAGAAGAAGCGTTTTGTTGTTCCACTCTCGTACTTGAACCATCCCTCGTTTCAAGAATTGTTATTTCAAGCTGAGGAGGAATTCGGGTTCCATCACCCCATGGGCGGCCTCACCATCCCTTGCAGCCAAGACACATTCATTGACGTCGTCTCTAGCTTGAGAAGCACATGATATGTAGTAGCAATGGTTTAGGAAAAGCACATTTTTGTAGATCAAACTTTAGAAATGTATGTAGTGACAAGAATGAATATACTTAGCCATTTTCGATGCAAAAGTATTGTGTTTTTTCTTGAAAGGATGAGCTAAAAAATCCGTCTCCACGGATTTCTTGAACTTCCATAATCTTAAACTTGTAATCGATATGAAAGAAGTTTAGATGCTATTATCACTCAAACTTATCTGCATCTGTCTGAACCGATTCAAGAAAAGATTACGGCTGTGACTTCAAAAATGTAATCGTATATATTCTAGAATAAAGTCCAAAATTGGTCATCTACACTTGTCTGTAAAGAATTTTTGATTCTACACTTTAGGTGTTTAGTTTCTGGCCCTAAACAGCTTGTCTTGGTCCATATTCTCGGCAGCCTAGCCGTGGCAGAAAAGGGATGACCATATAACATTCTAAATTGAAAAAATAGTTTGTAATTTGTTGCCTAGCATCAAGAATATTTTATCAGAATTATTTATATTCTTAAATTTTTTCCAAATATGAAAATCACACATTATTAGTATTTTATTTTTTTAATAAAAAGGAAGGATAGTTTATAAGGCAAAACCATGTGATTCTACCTGCACAGATATCCAAATCAAGTGTCCCACTTGAATAATCTTCACCTAAATCTGAAATATGATGTATGCCTTAATTTTCAACTGTATTGCGTTTATTGAAAATGGTATACTTATTAACAAAGCTGCAACATTACAAGATAATAACTGAGAAACAGCATATATGTACGTAAATGACCGGTTTCTCACACGACAACTGTCCATCATAAGCCTTCACTCTTCATATTGTTATCAGCCTTGCTAGTTTGTAGAAAGCATCAATTATCATAAGACCTAACCCTCATAACAGTGCTTCTATTGGCTAATTTCATATTTTGGTGTCTACTAAAATATGAAATCCATGTCATCTTAGTTTCGTGTCTACTAACTCATGGTTGAGCTGATTGTAACATATCATTAATACGGTTGAATTTTTGAACTGTACTTCACATATATATCTTCTTAAAATATACTCCCTCTGTCGTTATAGAAATAAAACAATTATAGTCCACATTTGAAGAAATGAACAGGTCATGGGATATGTATTGTGCAACTATTTGACTTCTGTGGTGCATTTGGTTTATGTGGGGCAGATGAGGTCTACATTGCAAGACTTAGTTTACAGACAAATCCATGTGATGATCCATTGGCTTATGTTTCCCAACTCTCATATCCATTATTTTGCTAATCATTCTCTATTTCCAAATGGATGCAATATTTCTATTCCACCTATATATACAACACTTATCTCAACTTCAACCCATCAACAAGCCTTCAACAGATTCTCTAC
>NW_025952740.1:0-3000 GCF_023119035.1 Salvia hispanica | reverse complement strand
ATAATATTTTCTCTCTCCACCTAACACACAAAACAACCTCTCCTAAAATCTCGTGCCATTTCCCAAGTATGCCATCTATTATGGGACGGAGGCAGTATATTTAACAACCGTTCCATCCGTCAAACTCAAAAGGCAATATCCGTCACTATTTAGCAGCTAACAAGACGTTTCAAATACTAACTATTTGTAGGTGTTAGCCCAAAGAGCATTGTAGTACAGTCCCCTTATGTTGCTCAAGTACAACTACTAAGAGACAGGCTGGAAGATATGCCCATTACTGCAGGTGTTGAGGTTGCGACAGTTGATAGCTTTCAAGGCCGTGAGGCGGATGCTGTGATTATATCAATGGTAAATTTTATTGGACTGGTTTTATTTATTTAGTGGTGAAATGGTACATAGCCTATTTGATATTGTCTTTATCTGTTACAACAAACATACAACTAGAAAAAAATCTAGCACTGTGACATAAGATTAGTAGCCTATCCTTCACGTAGAATACATGAATCTATAATTATCACTTTTTTCTGCTACCGAACAATTAGAGTAGTTATGCCGGAGTTCTTTGTCGCATAATTGACAATTGGTCATGAGACATATGAGATATATACATATCTGTAGGGGATCTAATTTTGGTCCTTTGAATCTATCTTCCTATGGGAAAGGGGCCATTCAATTATAAATGACTTCACCTAAGGTGCTTGGTAGATGCTAACTAGTTGAGTTAGCTTAATTATGCTTCTCCTTCATAATGCGATCGTTAAGGTATCATATTGTTGGAAATAAGATGATTTCGTGGATTGTGTAGTTGGTAAAAAGCCAATTTCAAAGTAACACTGCATCTTTACTTTTCTGCTTTAAGAAATCTAGACTAGTGTAAGCATGATATCCTTCTTTGAGTTGGTTTTGTAATATTGAGTAATCTGCCATTACTCAATTCAAGATACCTTGTTTTTGTGTTGGTGGCGTGTCCCTGCGTGTGACTGGAGAAAACATATTAATAGACCGTAGAAGAATAGACTACGTCTTGCAAAATCTTTTTTGTTTAGTTAGACAGTCTTCCACTTTCCAGTTTAATAGCGACATGCATATATATGCTCGATTGATTACTGCAGCGCCCTGTTGAGATAGATACCGAACTTTAACCTTGGTTTATGTAACAAATGCAAACTTAAGAATTCAAATAGCAAAAAGTGATGGCATTTTGTCTCAGGTTCGCTCAAACAACCTCGGAGCTGTTGGGTTTCTCGGAGATAGCAGACGGATGAATGTGGCGATAACCAGAGCACGTAAACATGTGGCAATTGTTTGTGACAGCTCCACGATATGCCATAACACGTACTTGGCAAGGTTGCTGCGGCATATTAGATATTTTGGAAGGGTGAAGCATGTGGAGCCAGGTGACTCAGGAGGATCTGGCCTAAGCATGAATCCAATGCTGCCATCAGTTAGTTGAAAAAACGAATCCCCGTATAGTGCACGTCTGTATATAAAGGTATTCGAGCACGTCCTCAAAGCAATCCCCGAATATGCTTATTCATTGCTGCTGCATCACTGCGCTTGCGGTGTTTAGGTAGGAAGGACTCCATGTTGGGCAGCAGCCCCATATAAACTCATTTCCCTTTTAATATAGGTAAATGCAGCATCATGTTTGTAATTATTTATGTAGATGCACAACAATTTCTCAAGTCAATATACAGTAATTTCTTCCTATCCAGCTGCATTAAACTTGTATTGTCTTATCCTTCACACCTAGTTCTAGTTTTTTCAAAAAGATAAGGGGATTGATTGATTATCATTTTATATAGTCTAAGCTGCCTCATTTTGTAACAAAACCAAAATGGAACCTTAAGCTGCAACAGCATCCTGCTTTGGCCGTTTTTTAATTTCCTTTTCATATTTATTTTTTTTATTTTTCTTTCCTTTTTATTTTTGAAGTTTCATTTTATGTCAGAGAATATTAATAGTATTATTTTATACTCCCTCTATCCTAAAAAAGTTGACAAATATATAAATTGTAGTATTGATTTTAACGTGCCATTGGTAAAGTAAGAGAGAGACGAGGAAAAACAAGAGAGAGAGAGTAAAAAGGTAGTAGAATGAGTGTTTTGAGTATAATATATTATTTTGACTTTAACTTACAAGTTCTTATACATATACACCTGATATTATAAACTACACTCTAGTATTTTGACTTTAACCTATAAGTTATCTTTGATTTCAAATGATATTATGAAACTACCAAAAAAAAGAAAAGAAATAAATTAGGCTACTGTAAAGATTATAAATTAAAACTAACTTTCTAATTATATTGCTCATCAGGGCTGACAATTTCTGGCACGACACGATAACTCGACACGAATTTGACGAAAGTTTATTGGGTTCGTGTCCTTATCGGGTCAACCCGTTAGTGTTCATGTCGGGTTTGGATTCGGGTTACCCGTTAAGAAATAATATTATAATATTATTAATTTTTAGTATTTTAAAAACTATAGTATTTTTTATGCTGGATTTCAGTGGATTCCAATAGTGTCGGGTTCGTGCCATTTTCGGGTTTGAGGGTAGTAGGTTGGGTTCGTGGAAGGTTCGATGTTTGTCGTGACACAGCCTTGGTTCCAGTTCATAGTAATGAACCCTGATAATATGTAGGAAGATTTTGAGTATGAAGTCCAGCTTCCATATCTTTTATATCGAAATGCTTTCCAAGAAGTAAATGGAATCTGGTTTTACAAGGCACACAAATGTGAAGAGGTTGCAAATCTGTTTAGCAGGATACTTGATGCATATTCGAAGGTCTTGTGAGGAAAGTGAAATTGAAGAAGTAGAAGCAGTTCCAACTTCCAACACTAGCAGTAGCAGTAATGGATGGTCTCTTGGAGGTACCTCAAGGGAATGAGATGGGAAAGGAGATGGAGTTGATATTTCTTTAGTGTATGCGTGTTACAGCTTGTTTATAGTAAACATTGTAGTAGCTTTCGTGCTCATTTTTATTTGAAAAACTCT
>NW_025952739.1:0-8000 GCF_023119035.1 Salvia hispanica | reverse complement strand
TAATATAATGCTACATAAATAGTAAAATACTATTCAAACACTGGTAGGGAAAAAATTATTGCGCAATGTGAATAAAAAAAGTATTGTGTGCAGTGGCGGAGCCAGGAATTTTGCGGTGGGGGGTCTAAGAAGAAGAAAAATTTTAGCGCTCACTGTTAATAAATATAGGTATCTCGATGATTTTGTTATCGAAATTAGTCGTAGGAAGACCCTTTTATGTTTTGTCTTTTTTCATCGTTTAGAATTAGAATATCTTAAAAATAAATGAATGTTTTCAGATATTTAGTACACAAGAAATAAATGGATATCAAGAAAATTTAACCTAATCGAGAATAATTGATATAATAACTTAGTGAGGATCTTAAAAAAAAATTACCTACTAAGAAAATTAAGATTTTCATAAGTAAAGCAATTGTTTAAGTGTATATATAAATTTTTTTTGATAAAACTATTAATTATATTACAATACTAATAAAAAAGTAGTTTAAAAATGTATATTACAATATTGACAAGTTATTGAACAAATAATATCCTTTCAAACAAATCTCTAATAAATGAATTGATAGTAATTGAATATATATAGCACTATCTCTAAATTATAATTTGACAAAAAAAGAGAGAATATATCATTAGATAAAAATAGTCTTTCATAGTGATTAGGTGAATATTGCGATTTATTTGACAAGAAATGGCTTACTAAACACATTGGGCAAATATTCAAAAAAAGTGAAGGCGCGTGGCTGAGAATCAAACTCAGCACCTCCACCTCAACTATGATATATAGCCAGCATCAATTGCCAACTACGCTAATAAGTTATATGAGTAATGATTCTGAATATATATAATATAGTAAAAACTCGAATGGCTGGGGGCCCAAGGGCCCCCCATGCCCCAGCGTGGCTCCGCCCATGATTTCGCTCAATAACTTTGATACTCATTTTTTTAAAAATTTCCATGAACCTAAAAATGTAAACATTATTTAACAAGAATAAATTTGAAGGTAACTCAATAGTTCAAGCACTTAGAGTATAACGACCAAGCTTGCTATAATCTATTCTTTCATAGCCATTTTATTTGTGAAGTGAATCGTACTCATCTTAGTCAGAGTTCGAATTATATTAATAATCAGAAAAGCATTTAATATTTTCTCGAGGTGATAATCGCAATATTGATGAACTTGTTAATTGGATGTGATCAGTCCTAATTTTTTTTATCAACCATACAAAAATATTACTAGTATCCACTATTTAAATCAAAATAAATATAATATTATTAGTGAAATTTATGCTACTATAATTTTTTAATAAAATTTCATCCACTCGATCTATATAGGGGTGAAATATTTGATTTCAACTACCTAGATATTTTAATTGATATGATCATTATCTTCTCCTCCAGTCCTTCCTATCTTTTATTGGGCAAAAACTAGCAAATGATAATAGGAGTCCACATCATAGCCTACTTTATTAATTTGAATATTTGTTGTTACTGTAGACTGCAAAAATAGGAAGAACTATTAAAAATCTGCATCGGAAAACTCACTTTTATTCAATAAATAGTGAAACTCCATGCTATACCTAGAAGTAGTAGATTGCCATAAATGAACCGCAATTATAGAACAAGTTATATAGTCAGACAAGTACTAGTTCATAACCCTAGTTTCAAAAATAATTACTTACAGTATATTATTATTACTACTACTTTCCAGTTTCCCCAAACCAATTAAATACTCATATAAACTGAGTTTTGTTTTGGTGAATGATAACTTTCGTCGGTTAGTGCTTGTTTACATTACTATGCTACTACTATATGCAAATAATTTAATTTCAAACTACATAACCTCATACTAATATATACTACTATGACTTTTATGGTACTATAACAAAGTATTACGGCGGCGTGGCTATAATTTAGGGTTAAATAAAATTTATTTTTCATTTTTTTAAAAAGAAGTATACAGATAACAGACTGATGGTGTGTATGGTCCTTACGTGGAATATTAATATCTACAGATATGCTTATTTGTGGGCTAAATAATACTGTAGATTGTTTTTAGCGCCCAATATCATGAAGTGCTAAAATTGAAAAAAAAATGATATATTACAAATTTTATACAACTTGAGATAAAATGGATAACTTTCGAATGTTTGCGTTGAACCTGATAAAAATGTTAATACAGTCGAACGTTAGTTCTATTTTTATTCCAAATTGCTAAATTCATACACTTTCACACACAATAATATAATTAAGAACATTGAATTAATCTTTAAAAATTCCATTATTTTCTTTAATATCTACTATGACCGTGTACAATTTTATGTCAGAGCCCATTGGGCTTTTATTGAACACTGGAATGGCATTTTATTAATATGGGCTTAAAATATTTCGCAACTTTGCTGGGCCTAGTAGCTAGCCTATTACTACTACATTTAAATTTCAGAAGTAGTATAAATTAAAAATATTGATTAACCTATAAGTAGATCCAAATCATCCTTTTCGTTAAGGTGTTTCGTTAAGGTGTTGTTCAGTTTTTTAGATAAAATAATAGAAAAATATAATTTAGGATTAAATTGTGAGATTATTTAATAGAAGATGATTGGCTATAACTAATTATCATGTGACTATTCATCTAGTCATGATATCCAATCTCATGAACTAAATATAATAGTACAAATTTAATCGTGAGATATAATCTTATAAACCAAACATCCTTGTATATAGATATATTATTACGTAATTCAATTTTTACAAAACAAGACTACTCCTATTTTCTACTCCATAGACATAGATATAGTTATAACAATTTCTTTTCCAAATTGGTTTACTAACGAATTCGCTATCTTCATCCGTATATAAATACACTCCAAATCCCTTTTTTTTATTATCATACTCTCACACAAAATTTTAGCGCAAAAAATTCTTTGTTTATTAATTTATTATTCAGGATAGTTAGGTCATTAATATTATTTATTACAATACCTACTTACTTAGTTGTCATCAACTATATTTCAAGGTGGCTAATTAAGGTCGCTAAAAATTAAAGTATGAGGTGGAAACGTGGAATATCGCGTTGGATATTTTAGTGTAATTGGATTAACTTGATTGATCGGTTATTGTTATAATGATACATCATTTAAGTATGGAGGTGCAGAGTGCACACTTATTTGAATTCATTATGATGTTAGGGGCGAAGCCTGCTAAACGATTTAACGGGGACCGGGGCGATAGCCGAAGCCGAGACCAGGGGCAGAGCCCCTGGCTGCATATCGAGCTGTATTAGAAATTCATTCGAAAATATAATTTCTGAAAGTCAAATGACTAATTTGCAATTTCGGAAACCTTTTGAAAATCAGTTATTTTCGGTTAATATTCCCAACGGATGCACTGTTTCGTCAACAGCTGCACCGGTTCATCTTCTTCAAAATCTGATCAATTCTTCTGGTTCATACATCTCGAATACACATATGAATTTTCTGATTTCTCTGAATTTTATCCGATCAAATAAGTTTGGTAGAACCACCGAAATTGATTTGATCTGAAAATGATTATCACGACTTTCATATATCCGTTTTTCTGATCTATATATTGAATCTCCCTAACATATCGTACTATCAAACAGATACTGAAAATAAGATTTAATTTAGAAATAAATACTACAATAAATATTTAAAAATGCTGGAATATGTTTTTTCTTTATAAAAATAATGAGTATAAATATGATAATGAAACAAACATTTTTTTCTGAAAGATTGCAATTGCATCGCCGATTTAGGGAATTTCTCACATGGCGTGCCACGGTTTGGACATGATTTGCATGCTATTGTTATTTGTATTTTCACTCAGTTATTGTCTCATTATTTTTTATCGTATTTATTACTACTATATTGTTATATCATACGACTACTCATGACATAACTATAGTTTGCAAACACATGCATTAAATCGAAATGAATTTAATTTAAAGTATACAAGTAAGATAATATATATCATAAAATTAACAAATAATTAGTAAAGTTATCAGTTTATAATTCAATGGGTCAAATAGCTTAATTATAAGTTTATAAGGCCATAATATTATATACTGTATATATTACAAAAATATTAGTGAATGATAAACTATAATTTATATATAGTTAAAACAATTAAATCTAAAGAAGTATTAAAATATAATTAAAAATATATTAATTGAAAATATTTACATAAATTAGTTACTTTATACATAAATCACTACAAAAAAACCTATTTTTTAGAGACACAATTAATTGAGTAATTTTTTTTTTTTAAAATAACAACAATTAAGGACGTAAAAGAAAACGTCCTTAAATTATGATACATTAACTTGATCTTTTGTTGTTTTAAGATGCTTTTGTTTGCGTTCTCTAATTTAGTTGGGACACCGCCAACAATAAGAACGTTTTTTAAGCGTTGATGGTATATTTATAAACTCAAATTAGCGTCTTTAAATGCATTATAAAACGTTCTTAACTAGTTTTGTTGTTGTAGTGAATCAAATATCCTATTCAGTTTACTATTTTAACCGTAGATGCGAATTATTTTTATCAATTTAGAGGTGGTGCTTTATTACTTTTTAAAGTAATCGTTTTGCACTTCTTATGTGTTGTTATTATTTTTTTATAAGCGAAAAATCTCAAGCCATACAAGTGGTGAGGGAGACCACAAAATAGTAACAATCCAACAATAACAAAAAAACAAACACAAATACAAACACAAATGACATCACAACAATTAACGAGCTATCAAAAAGAGAAGACGACAAGAGTAAAGCCAAACACTAAACGGTAACACCAACGCAGCTAGCACCCAAGAACCGTTCGAAATTACCGCAGACACCAAACAAGAGAAGAAACAAGTAGCACTTCCCCATGTCCCCAACAAGTCATCTTGTGCATGGGCTCGTTCCCTTTGCCCACCTTTTAATATCCTAAAAATTTAACATACTTCGATCTTTACTATGAAGTTAATATTTAATTATACATATAGTTTAGTTGTACTACATCATTTTACCAGAGTAAAATATATAGAGTTCGTTCTTCATTACTTTTTAATACAATCGTTTGTGCTTCATCTGTATTATGAAGTTAATGATTAATTACACATTAATTTTCATACGCACTGTCATTTTACAAGAGTAAAAATAACTAATGAAATTATTAAAAAATGAGATAGAAAATGCTCACGTGTTCAGTTAAAATATGATAATGCTCTCAATTACGAACTAATAACTTACGTAGATACAAAAATTGATGTTTTATAAGTATAATTAAATTTCAAATTATGTTGCATATTATCACAAATTAAATTTCTTTGATAGGGCAAAATTTGTTGAACCGGTCGAGAGTTCATGAACGAACCAGTTGATTTTTTTTTTGTCGATTCACATCAGCTCGACTAACAATCTTTTGTATAGTATGCAAATTGAGCCAATCTAAGTACAATTATCAGTTCGAGATTGAATTATTCGAATTAAATAGTCTGATTATTAAAACACTAAAGTATAGGAGATGGGTGGAATCACTCTACTTTTTTACCAAGTTAGTTCAATGCATCAAACATGTCTATTTACGGAATTTGTTACGTAGTAGTAACTTATTAGGTTAAAAATGAAATTTATTTTGGTTCAAATCTTGGAGAATAAGGAAATTTTGTTTTTTTAGTATAATATGCAAATTGAGCCAAACTAAATTAAGTTATCGGTTCGAGATTGAATTATTCAAATTAACTGGTCCGATTTTTAAAACAGTAAGTAGGTGAAGGATGGAATCGGTCCACTTTTTTTTATCACGTTAGTTTGATGCATCAAAATGTATAATTACTGAATTTGTTACGTAATTTATTAGGTTAAAAATGAACTTGGTTCGAATCTTGGAGAATAAGGAAATTCTGTTTTTTAGTATATTTTAGTAGTAGAAAAAACTGCCCGACAACTTGGACGAGTGGATATACTATTGGCCGTGACTCACATCCGACTGTTGTTCTTCTATAAGGAATTGACCTAAACATAATATAATTAAATAAATCTCGGCAAATTCATCCAACTCGATAATGTGCAGGATTCTAATTTGAACTATCATCGTTTCCTTCTTTTTTTTCTTAATTTTAATTTTAACAAACTTATAATTATTTTAATTAATTATTAAATTTTTTGTTTTGCTTAATATACTAACTGAAAAAGTATGTTTTGGCTAGTTAGTTAACCAATCACCCCGACTAGATTATAATTAAAACCTTGAAAATATTTAAAATGCACACTTATTTAGAGAAAGTTGGCTGAAATCTTTAAAGTGACTATGGTTGTCTAACTAAATTAGATAAATTGTGGCCAAAGTTAGGCACATGACAGCTACTTCGCTATTGTTGCTTATGGCTTCAATCACTAGCGATGAAATTTTGAATCATGCAAATCATATTGTTGAAGCCTTGAAGGCATGCAAATTTTGTTTTAATATGGAAAAATTATGAATATCCTTTTTCCTAGATAAATAATTTACATTCTCTACGACTATTATTTGAGCATAATTTAAGTTTAATAAACTCATCCACTCATAAACCAAAAAAATATTCGCATGCATTTATTTACTTTATGATTATGTATACAGAGGTGGATTATGATCAAAACAAATATAGATCTTATTATGAAACTAAAGCCAAATATAGACCATAAGATCATGTAATCTAATGGTCATTGCATAACACATAATTATCATTGTTAGCCTGTTAGGTAATACGGGTGTCATATAAGTTAGTTTTTCAGTCATTTTTTATAATTTGGATTTGGAAAAAACGAATATCATTTTAGATCATTTAAGATCATTCTTTTAAAATAACCTAATAAAAATTAAACAGTGACCTGTGTGATATTTTAAATTGACCTCCGTGTTTATTTTGTGTTTTGCAATAAAATTGAATTTTATATCACATTTTATGCCTATATATGTGGAGTATTTATTTGCAATACTAGCTAATTTTTTAGTGTAAATAATTATAAGCTTCCCGAAGTTTCCAATCTTATCCTTGAATAATGCTCCCTTCGTCCCTAAAAAATAGACAATATTTCAAACGATACGAGTTTTAATGTACGATTAGTAAAATAAGAGAGATAAAATAAAAAGTGATTGAGAGTATTGTTAGTAGAGAATGAATCTAGGTCAATAGAAATAGAAAAGTTTTCTTAAATAAGATTAGGGGCGTGCATTCGGGTTTCGGTTCGGTTTTTTGCCCAAACCGAACCGAACTCGAAAAATCGAATTTCATTGAAAATCAAAACCGAACCGAATCGAATCGAAAACCCGAACTTCATTGAAAATCAAAACTGAACCAAATCAAAAAACCGAAAATCAAAAAAACTGAACCGAATTTCAAAATTTCGGTTTGGTTTGGTTCGGATATTCGGTTTTCGGTTTTTTTGCTCACCCCTAAATAGGATTGATCAATTTTTAAAGGGCATTCCAAATTTCCAAAATGACCTATATGGATATACTCCATCCGTCCCACATAATTTGTCCCATTTTCTCATTTTGATCCGTCCCACATAGTTTGTTCCATTTCACTTTTTACTAATTTAGGTAGTGGACCATATTCTACTAACTTATTCTTACTCACATTTTATTAAAAAATTAATATATAAAAATTGGACCTACATTCCACTAATTTTTTTAACTCATCTTTTATAAACTCATATCCGGTCAAAGTGAGACAAATTACAGAGGGAATATTTATAAGGGAAGGAGGAGTACTGGCTTACTGCTCTATTGGTGCGGTGTAGGTGAGCCAGATGTAGAAGAAAATATGATTACCATAAGAAAGAAAATGCTCGACACTTCACTCAAAGTCTGCAACTAATAAGTGTCTTCTCTTCCTATATTTTCAACGCATAAATTAAGCAGCTGTGTATCGGCAGTCGTTTGGCGGGTAGTAGGCTTAGGGAAATGGATCCGCGGCGGCTGGAGACAATGAGCGGCGGTGGAGCAGGAGGAGGAGAT